>NW_026594428.1:17507105-17695456 GCF_907164565.1 Psammomys obesus
GTATGGAATAACAAGAAACCGAGAATTGCTAAAACAATCCTCTACAATAAAAGATCTTCTGGAGGTATCTCCATCCCTGATCTCAAGCTGTACTATAGAGCAACAGTTATAAAAACTGCATGGTACTGGCATAGAAACAGAATGGTGGATCAATGGAATCGAACAGAAGACCCAGAAATAAACCCACACACTTACGAACACCTGATTTTTGACAAAGATCCCAAAACCATACAATGGAAAAATGATAGCATCTTCAACAAATGGTGCTGGTCCAACTGGATGTCTACATGTAGAAAAATGAAAATAGATCCATACTTATCACCCTGCACAAAACTGAAGTCCAAGTGGATCAAAGACCTCAACATAAAACCAGACACATTAAATCGGCTAGAAAAAAAAGTGGGGAATACCCTAGAACTCATTGGTACAGGAGAAAACTTCCTGAACAGAACACCAACAGCACAGGCTCTAAGAGCAACAACCAATAAATGGGACCTCATGAAATTGAAAAGCTTCTGTAAAGCAAAGGACACCGTCATCAAAACAAAGCGACTGCCTACAGATTGGGAAAGAATCATCACCAACCCTCTATCTGACAGAGGACTCATATCCAATATATATAAAGAACTAAACAAGCTGAAAAGCAACAAACCAAGTAATCCACTTAAAAAATGGGGAACAGAGCTAAAGAGAGAATTCTCTGCAGAGGAATATCGAATGGCAGAGAAGCACTTAAAGAAATGCTCAACCTCATTAGCCATTAGGGAAATGCAAATCAAAACAACCCTGAGATTTCACCTTACACCCATCAGAATGGCCAAGATGAAAATCTCAAGGGACAACACATGCTGGAGAGGTTGTGGAGAAAGGGGAACGCTTCTCCACTGCTGGTGGGAATGTAAACTGGTACAACCACTCTGGAAATCAATCTGGCGCTTTCTCAGACAACTAGGAATAGCGCTTCCTCAAGATCCAGCCATACCACTCCTAGGCATATACCCAAAAGAGGCGCAAGTACACAACAAGGACATTTGTTCAACCATGTTTGTAGCAGCTTTATTTGTAATAGCCAGAAGCTGGAAACAACTCAGATGCCCCTCAACTGAAGAATGGATGCAGAAACTGTGGTACATCTATACAATGGAGTATTACTCAGCAATGAAAAATAAGGAAATCATGAAATTTGCAGGTAAATGGTGGGACCTGGAAAGGATCATCCTGAGTGAGTTGACCCAGAAGCAAAAAGACACTCACGGTATATACTCACTCATATAAACATACAATATAGAATAAACCCACTAAAAGCTGTACATCTAAACAAACTAAGCAAAAGAGAGGACCCTAACTAAAATGTTCAATCCCCATCCTGAAAGGCAAAGAGGATGTACATCAGAAGAAAACGAAAATAGGAAACAACCTCGGAACCCGCTACAGAGGGCCTCTGAAAGCCAGAAGAAAACAGGAAACCACCTTGAAACCTGCCACAGAGGGCCTCTGAAAGCTTCTGCAGTATAGACTGTCAAAGCAGATGCTGAGCCTGATGGCCAACTGATGGGCAGAGTGAATGGAATTTTATGTAAGAAGTGGGAAATAGTAAGAGCTGGAGGGAACGGGAACTCCACAAGCAGAGCAACAGAACAAGATAATTTGAACACAGGGAACTTCCCAGAGACTCCTACTCCAACCAAGGACTATTTGTGGAGATGACCTGGAACCTCTGCACAGGTGTAGCCCATGGCAGTTCAGTGTCCAAGTGGGTTACATAGTAATGGGAAGAGGGACTGCCTCTGACATAATCTGATTGGCCTGCTCTTTGATCACTTCCCCCTGGGGGGGAGCAGCCTTACCAGGCCACAGTAGAGGACAATGCAGCCACTTTTGATGAGAACTGATAGACTAAGATCAGAAAGAAGGAGAGGAGGACCTCCCCTATCAGTGGACTTGGGGAGTGGCATGCATGCAGAAAGGGGAGGGAGGGTGGGATTGGCAGGGGAGGAGGGAGGGGCTTATGGGGGGATACAAAATGAATAAAGTGTAATTAATAAAAAATAAATAAAAGATTTAAAAAAAAAAAGAAGGAACAAAGACTGAAAAAAAAAAGATATTACACGTATTCTCAAGAGATAGAAAAGCATTTCTGTAATTTACAAATTGGAAAATAGTCCCAAATGGCTTCTTATTTATCCAGTCTATTTAACAGAGTAAAAGGAAATGGCAGAATGTTCTGTACCTGGTCCTTAATGAGTCTGTAGGCAATGACTCAGGCAATGAACATTAGTGCAACAAAAACAATAAACCAAGAACTACTGAGACAGTATTTTTTTTCCTTGTCATTGCAACAAAACAGATCAGGTAGATAATGGTGGAATATTAATTTCCCATAAGGCCCTTCTTAAGTACTTGTCTTGAACAATAAATAGTGTGACATGGTATGATAGGGTTGGTATTTTTAGTAACAGATGGTATAAACTGTTTTCTTCCATTGTATGATACCAAGACTTCCAGAATATCTCTTCCTGATCTGGCTTCCTATATATGATTGAATAGCTTCCTGATCCACAGGGGTATATTTTTAAGAGCCACCAATTACACACACACACACACAGTGTATGCTCAAAACTTCAAATAGTATTTAATCTTGTATAGTCTGTGTTTTTTTCCTCTGTAACCTGCAGTATTGTCAAATAGTATTAGAATGTATCTGTTTTTCCCAGTATTATACCCCAGGGCTGCCTCTACAGCTAATATTCTTAAGGCTAAGAATTATCTTATTAAGTAAGATAATGGTCACTTGAACACAGACACCCAATGATGTCAAGACATTGTAAATGAGAGGATTAAGTGATCTACTGGTGGGATATATTGTGTAGACACAGGGGACATGGAAACATTCATAAAGAAAACGGGATAGGAAGGCATGAGATTTAATCATAGACTTCAAGTAGTCATGCAATTTAAACCTTATGAATTGCTTGTTTCCAGAACTTTTCTTTTAGTATTTTCTTACCCTTGTTTTACTGTTGATAGTTGAAAGGAAGAAAGCAAAGTCCTTGAGGGGGTAGAGGAAGTAGGGACTCCAGACGAGCTAGCCATAACCCCTGATTGAAGGGTGCAGCTTTCCATATACTTTCCATTCACTCAGTCTCATTGTGACTCACTCTTGAGCTTGCTTTCTTACTAAAATACATTTGTATCTCTAAAACTAATCACCAGTGTGCTCTTAAAGTCACACATCACATGTAGACATGTAGAATCCACCGAAGAGTTGCTGGTCTGCTTCCTTTCAGCTCAATACATGACAAGCCCTTAATCACAGTCTGTGTAATCCCACATTTTAAAAACATATTCTTTTGGGGATAACCATTGTTTACAGTGGCCCTAAAGTATGGTGTTACGATTCTACTATGGTTACTAAAACAAGAAAGCTATGATATGGCTTAAAGAGAAAATGTGTGATAGAAAGCAATGCTTGGGCTTGAGTTGATGATCTGTTGGCTGTGAATTCAATGTCCTCTCTTTTATTTGTAAGTCTACAGGAAAGTGTTCCAGCAACACCCTTTTAAATTCTCTGAGGAGATAAACATTTCATATTCATGTATCTTATAGTTGAAATTTCCACAGCTCCCTTTTGAATGTTGATACAGGTTTTTAATGTTTTAATAATGACATATTTTCTCATCTTAGCATATATGTAGCCTCTTCAACTAATCCACTTCTCTAAGGTTCTTCCCAGACCTGAAGATTGTTTCACTGTCTACATGATAAGATGAACTTGAATCAGTGAGTTGTCTGATTAGCTTCCTGTGTGTGGCAGCATGTCTCAGTCATCTGGATACTCCAGTCGCTTTTAACAAGCTATATACTTATCTAATATTTTTGTTGTAGCATGTAAAACCTGGTTTCCTTATGTTGTAACTAAAAATCTTGTGTAAAATTTTAAAACAAGATAAAGTGGAAGAGAGGGACAAAATCCAGTAGTTACATGCTGAGAATTAGCCAAGGTTAACATTCACAGATATCTCAAAAACTGTCCATACAAATGATAACATATTTAACTGCTCCATCATAATGCTTTAATGTTTTTTTCACACAAATATACATACAAACAGTAAGATAATAAACAAATAAATATGTTATTTCAAAAGACGGAGAGTGATTGAAGAAGACACTCCAGATTGACCCCTAGTGTGCACATGTGCATAGACATGTAAGACACCTACACCAGCACACACATACACACATGCACATGCACAGGAGAGAGAGAAAGAGAGAGAGAGAGAAAGAAGGAAAGAAAGAAAAGAGCTGAACTACATTTCTTTAATATGAAGGCCATTTCACTGAAAACTTTTATGAATACTTGTTTGAAGAGAATGTAATTTTTAAACTCCATGCTATATGTCTTCATTAGGTATTTACTTTATTGATATCACCATTGTCTGATAGAATTTTAAACATCAAAATAGGGTCGGTGCCAGTCACTCTCAAAATAACAATGTTTTATTAACTAAAATTATATTTCTCTTTTCAGCATATATGCTGCTTGATTTTTTTTGTCAGCTTGATAAAATTTACAGTTATTTGGGAAGAGGGAACTTCAACTGAGAAATGTCTCCATCAGATTGGCCTGTAGGCAGATCAGTGGGAGTATTTTCATTATTGATAATTGATGTGGGAGGGCTTAGCCCACCGTGAATGGTGGTACCCTTGAGATGCTGGCCTTGGGTGTATAAGAAAGCAGGGTGAGCAAGGCACAAGGAGGAAGGCATGAGGAATAAGCAGTTAACAGAACTCCTCCATGGTCTCTGCTTTAGTTCCTTCCTCCAGATTCCTGTGATGCTTGAGTTCCTGCCATAACTCCCCTCGGTGATCTGTGATCAGGATATATAAGCCACATAAACCATTTTCTCTTTAAATTGCTTTTGGTGGTGGTCTTTACCATCGGAATAGAAAGCAAAGTAGGAAGATGCAGTGTTGTGGAGATACATCTGCATGATGATCAGTTACATCACACTGACAGTGCCTACAGCAGTTTTAAGCTGTGATTACCCACAGTGAGCCTTGTGGACCTTCCTGAGGGCACAGGTCCTTGCTTGAGTGGCAGAGCTGTTGAACTTCACATATCTCTGTAACTGCAGAGACTGAGAAGCACTACATAACCATGCAAGTTTCACTTCATAAATTTTTGTCACATAATATTGTCTGGCAGTTTTTTACTTTTATTTCCAGTTGTATACTTGCTTGTATATTTGTTGTGTTGCAGATTCAATTGTTCCCTGTTTCTTGTGACACTTCAAAAATCTTCTTTTAGCCTATCTCTTTGTCTTGATCATATGACTTCATGAAAGTGAAATTTTCTTTGAATTTATGATCCTCTTTGAAGTCATTTTTTAAATTAAGGCAATTTGAAAGTCCTGAAACTTGGGATGACAATATTTTTAAACTTACACTGAGGTAATTATTTCTAAAGAACAAGCTAGCTTCCTACCCATGTTCAATGGCTGCTAAACAGTCTTTATGGTACCGTATTGGAAGGGGGAACAGCGATTCACTAGTCTAAGTTTTTACAACCCTCTGTTTAAGGCTATGGATTATGGTGCTGCTGTAACAAGAGAGCTGTGGTGTGTTTTATAGACCACCACTGAAGAGAGATGATGGGATCCTGGTCCTCATATTAAGCTGGAGTAAGTTAGTTTTATTATTGTAGATTTCAAGGCGATGTCCTATAATTGATCCCATGTTGCTCTATGATGGACTCTGAATGCGTTCTCATGTCATATGTCACAGTTCCAACATAGTAAAACACGGGGGCAGCATTGCTGAATAAACACTCATTGTACTATTTCATCAGTACAGATCTTCTTATCTGTGTAAAATTGTTGCATCATCCATGCTTTAAAAATATAAGCAATTCCCCATATTCTGTATAGCGGCACTCAGAATTGATTTATAGGCTGAGAGGTGCTGTTAAGATATGAGTGAGTAGACAGTATTATTTTGACTTTAACTTTTAATGGTTATATAGCAGAATATTTTTAATGGTAGGAAAAACAATAATTTCTAATTATAGCAGGATGTTATTTAATTTTCAGGCAGCATAATTAATCCTGATACATATGAAGAGAGATATTATATTTGCCTTGCCTTTATAAAACACTTCATCCTACTTGATATTCTGCTACATGATGCATTCTAAAACACATCCTTTTTATTATTGTTTGATTTTGAGATTGTAATATAATTACATCATTTCCCCTTTTCCTTTCCTCCCTCCAGAGTGTCTCACAAACCTCTTATTCTTTTTCTATTAGCATCATCTTCCTCCAGTCAGTGGACCATGATTATCCAATTCCAAATGGTCAGCCATGAAAACAAAAGTACAAGTAACATTATACAGACTGAGGTTGTATTTAGCTGTGTATACATACATACACATATGTGTGTAAGAATTACTGGGGAAAGAAGCCTTGAATTCAAAAGAAATTAAGGAGAGGCACATAGGACAGTTTGGAGGGGGGAAGTGAAAGGGGAAAATGATATAATTATATTAAAACATTAAAAATAAAAGAAATAGTTAAGAAGTCCCAGAATGTTTTTTTTTAAACAAATGTCTAAGATCTCCTGTGTAATAAATGCAAGTCTCTCCCAAGTCTAGTACCAGGTTAGTTAGGTTTTATGGTTGCTATGGCTGCACTGCTTCTGTATGATAGTACTGTTACTGAAGAATCACTGTGACAAATTAGAGGATGCTAAAGTAGCAATATGGAGATTACACTCCATCAGCAGCAACACTGACTGGTGTTGCTCATTTTAGTGCTGTTGATTCAAGTCATCTTGACTTCTCATTGCAGCACGTCTTATTTTGTGGTCTTTGCTGTGTCACTCAGCACAGGTTGACAGATCTGTGCTTAGTGCCAAATGGTATTATTTCCACTTTGTTCTTTGTGTTCTCTCCCCTTACTCCGTGACCTGTGGAGGTTTTTTCTGCCACACGTGGGCTCACTGTGATGCAGCTCTGGGAAAGGGGGTATGCTGTGTGCTGGGAAGCAGCTGCTGGGCCCTTCTCACAGCATGGATTCCTGCTCCCAGGATGGAATTTTTATTAGATGCTTCATATTTTGGTCCTCACTTTCTTTTCTTGGAAAAAATGGAGATTTTAAATCCAAATACCACAAGTTTATTTTTGAAATGTATTTAGATAACACATGCAAGAATTTTGAAAATCATAAAATAATTTTAGCAAAATAGCCGAGCACTGCTGAAGTTTGTGCTGACATTGCTTAAAATTGAAAATATGATGTCAAGGGAGGGACATGCTTATTTCCTGTCATTATTTTCAGATTCTTCCTGAGCATTCTTATCTCTGTGTGGCATTAAGCCTCCTGTGTGTGCATGAGTATGTGTGTGTGTGTGTGTGCCTATGTGTGTGTGCCCTTCATTTTTCATTTTTCCTTCAACATGCAGTCTTAGTATGAACACTCCTCTGTGTTAAATAGACATGTAGCATTGGAAAACTGAGATTGACACCAAGGTTGGCTTTCCAGGAAGTAACCGTAGAGTTAGAAGTATGATTACTGAAAGTGGCAGGAGAGGCATGGACTGTTCTGTGGCAGCAGAAATCTGGGGATAGTGGAGGAAGTACATTTCCAGAGGTACAGTAAGCTGCTCTGGGCCTTGGGCCAGGTGTGCTGGACATAGATTTTTGGACTTTGGTAGCATTGACATAGGTTAGGGACTCTGTATGAAATGAACCCAAGAACCCTGGCAGGAGATGGAATGGAGTGTATTTGGAGGTATGACCATATTATCTCATGATATGTGCAGAGATTGTAGCTGAGTCTGCCAGGAACCGAAGCTGGAGAGGTAGGCAGGTAGCTTTGTTGATTTGGCAGTTTAGTTTGGTTACCATGGCAATCACTGAAGGTTTTAATGGAAGTAGTGATTGTGTAGTAGGAAAATCACTCTTCATAGTAGTGTAAGGAATAAATGGGAAGAAAGCAGGGAAAGAGGGAGGGAGAGAGAGAAAGAGAATCTTTTCAGATCACACATTTTTGAAAAGAAAAAATGAAACAAAGGATCCATTCTCTTGTTTTCTTTATTATATTTTCTATTTAACTCTGAATTAGAAAAATAGATAACATATTTACATTCACTCCTTATGAATTTTTTATGGAATTATTCTATATCATTATATACTAATTTTATATTTACATATGGATATCCTATGTTCTTATATGGCATTTCTATACATTATATATATATATATATATTATTACATAATATACTTTTGTCTATACTACACATACTAAATATATCCTGATCATATATTTATGGTGTATTTAGTCCCACTGACTACTGACATTCATATTTTCAGTTATGAAGCACCAAGGTTAGGAATTCATTTCCTTTCCTCACCTCACGCTTTTCCTTAGTCAGAAGTTTTGATTGACTAAGAGCCAGGAAGTGACAACAGGGATGCCTTCCTGGAATCTTCGTAGTTCTGAGAAAGCCACCCTGACTAGAAACATGAACTACAAGTATTCTCGTTTTCTCGAGACACTGGGAGCCAGTATTACCAAGTAACCGTGATCCCTAGCAGGCTCTGACTAATGTCTTTCTCCTTGAATATACTATTTTTCTAACTGCTTGGAAAAGAAAGACCATTGAATATGAAAGACCATGGATGCTCGTATGAAACGAGATGCCGTCGTATGGCCGGTCTTCCTATGCTTCCTAGAAAAATTGTCCACACTCCAGTGTTTCATCATCATCATCACAAATAGTCACCTTTTGCAGTACATGGCTTCACCTGAAGATTTTTTTTCCTTCAAATCTTTGAGCCTTTAAAAATACATTTTAATAAGAAAGGAATGTGCACCCTGTTATGCCATACAGAATTGATAATAATAGATGATTTCAGGCTGCCAATGAGATGAAGGGGAGAGAGCTAGACTGTGAAGCCTCAGTGCTCTGGTGATGAACAAGTACTTTGTTCTTTCTCCTTTCTGAGAACAAAGGCCTGACAATGAGAAACTTTAGGAAGGAGGGGTTTACCTCGGCTCACCCTTTAAGGGTACAGTCCTGGTGACAAGAGTGTGAGGCTTCTGAAGTAAGGAAGCTGAGGGAGACGACTGCTGATGCTCAGCTTACTTTCTCTGTCAAAATAATGCATGACCTCAGTGGTAACGCTCGAACTTAGAGAGCGTGCTTCACACCTGTTAAACCAATCTAGAAGCTTCCTCATAACGTGCCTTGGTGATGTTTGGTAGGATTTCTAGCCTCTCTCTGATTGTTAATCAATTATCAGTTATCACATGGAACACCACATTAAGAAGAGGAGGGTAAGGGTCATTGCAGTGTTCTAAGTCATTTAACTGTTGTTACTGGGAAATACTCTAAGCAGTGAAGTTCAAGGAACTGTAGAAATGAAGCAAGATCGTCCCATTTTAAGAAACGTGGAATAGGTGCTGATTCTGTTAAAAGCTTCAATAAGTATTGTGGACATGATTTAGCAAGTAGCTGAGAAACTTGCAGAGTCACACATCCCCTGGAGAAGAAGGCAACAGGTGCAGGCACCGTAGAACTGGCATTGTTCTGCAAGAGGTTGAACAGTTCCGCAGCCTGCTTTCTGCTTTCGATTTGTATCTGGAATAGGCCTGACACCCGTTGCTTCTTTTCTGCCTTGATCCTGTCTTCATTCTAAGGGAGTGCTTCTCCTCAGGCCTTCATTTGTCCTTCTGGGCATCTGTCTCACTAAGCAAAATCATACAGTGAATTCAAAACTGTTGCTAAACATGCCCACTAGTTTCTTGGTTCAGTACAGCAAGCCCAGCTGTCACCTTGGAAGCTGTCTTGACATGTAAAATTGGAAGGGTACTTTCTAAATGAAAAATGAAATTTCTCTCTAAGAATTTCTCTGCTGCACCAAGCATTACCTCACTGAGAACCACAAAAGCAGGTCCTCATCTGAATCATGCCTTTCCACAGTCACTAGATCACAGTCAAGGTAAAATAAGCAAGCAGGAAAAAAAAAGAAAGCAAAACTTGCTTTATTTGGGGTTATTTAAGCCTCTAACTCTTTTCCAAACCCCCAACTCTGGCGAAGAAAGCTTAGTAGGGAAAGGGGATGTAGACCTTTTTTAGACATAGTTACTTGGGCCTATTCCACTCTTAGTCATCAGGATATCCAGCAGTTCAGCAGTCCAGCAAACCAGCAATCTACCAGTAGCAAAAGCAGCAACAAGCAGCAGTAGCAGAGGTAGCAGCAACCTCCATGAAGCATTCTCAGAAGCCTTTCACTCTAGCAGCATCTACAGAGGAGTCTCTCTGTCTCTGTCTCCTCTCTCTCTGTTTCTCTCTATGCTCCTATTTATATCATCTTAGAATCCACACCAGGATGTTTTTCAGCTGGCAACACCCTCTCCCCAAGTTTTTAGCTGAAAAGGATCACTGGCCTTCTCACAAGGCTGTTATCAACTGTGGCTTCCTGCACCCCACACTTGGGATTACAACAAAAACATATTTACATAACATTACCAAAACTTCCACTATAACCCAACACCAAAAATGCAACAAAGCCTTTTAGTTTAGCATATGCATGTTGCACGTGCACACACCAGGGATTAATGCTATGTAATTGTTTTTTCAATTACTTTTACCTTATATGTTGGGGCAGGTGTTCTCACTTGAATTTGGAGCTGGCTGGTTCAGTCACTCAGCTAGCCAGATTGCTGCAGAGATCTCAAGTAGGCAGACGTGCCCTCCCGGCTTTTATGCAGTCATTATGAACTCTGGTCTCATACTTACTCAGAAAGCTCCTTACACGTACCCCTCTCCTGCCCCAAGCATTCCCCACAGCCACCATGAAGCTTCTTTGAACATTGTCTGTATTTTTGCTCACTGTGTACTTCTTGGTCATTCACTGACTTTCAACATGGGCTTCTCAGGAGCTTAAAAGTCAAGTATGCCAAAAGACTTTATTACAGAAGAAACAAGTCTTTGGATGTTGAAAGCTCCTTTCCTCAATTCTTTAGTGCACATTACAGGGAATTTCTTTCAAGATTTTAGATGAAGTAAAGGAGGATTGTTTTATTTTCCATTCAAAAAATTTTGTTAAGCCAGGCATGGTGCTGCACACCTTTAATCCTAGGATGTGGCAAGTTACTGTCTCAAAAACAAACAAACGAAGAAGAAAAAGAAAAGGGCACCACCATGAATAATGTGTCTATGCATTAATGTTTTCTGTCTCGTTTAAGGAAAACCATACCCTTCATAAGTACACATATACAACTTCAAAGTTTTTTTATGTATGTATATTAGTGTGTATGCAGGTGCATGCGTGTGTGCAAACATGAGCGTGTCTCTCTGTGTGTCTGTGTATGTGAGTGTGTGAGTATGTAAGTGTGTTCACTCTTAGGTGTCATCCTCAGAAGGGCTATCTCAGGATCTTTCACTGTTCTAAAGCTCACCCATTATGTGAGACTGGCTGGCCAGGGAACTCCAGGCATCCTCCAGGTTCCACCTTCCCAGGATGAAAGTACACACACACCATCACGATCAGCATTTTTGCATGGGGGATTTGGTTCAGGGCCTAAGGGTTTTAAGTCAGTTTCTGTGCAGACTGAGCCATCCTCTCAACCCATAACCTCAAAACTCTGAATTCCCCTTTCTGTGTTAGGAACTGAGCATGTAGGAGGACAAGTACATGCAACAACTTCCCATCATCATACTCTGGTTTCCTGGGTACCTTAACACGCATCATACAATTTTTTATACACATGCTTAAACAAAATCAAGTAGAATATTCTACTCTTGCTTAAAGTAGTTAATTTCGTCAATAAAACAGGATCCTTAAAGCTTTTTCCCTTTAAATATTTTGAGCTAGTTTCCTTATACTAATCATGTATCAAACTGCGATAGTGGCAATTTCTCTTGATTAAGCTTGGATCAGCCCTGTGATGGTGTTATTAAATCCATATCCTCTTCATTCTCCTTCCTCAAATCTCAAAATTCCAATGCTTTTGCTGTCACAATTTAGAACTATTGGGAGTCTGAGTTTACTTCCTCCAAACTGCTTATATTGCAGAAAGGAAGCAGAGACATTGCAGAACACTGTGACTTGGGGCAAGGGAAACACAGTCACACTGCCTGGAGCTCTGAATGTTGTCACTGTGGGATTTCCACAGATTTTCAGGTTACTAAGTGGGATTCTGCATGGCTTTTTTAAAGGAGAAAAATTAGAAACTTGTTGTCCAGAGCATATTTGTCCTGAAGCTTCAGAAGTTGTATGTACATTCTCTCTTTGAGCACTTTATGAAGAGCAGTTTTACAGAAAAATGAGTAACAATACTAATCATTGCAAAGTACCAGTTAATGCAAAGGCAACAGTTTCAGGGATAACAGGTTTTGCTAAGACTATAAAACTGATAAAATTTGAATTTTGAAAGAAACAGTTGAAGCTTATTTAATTTTAATTTTATTATTGTTTTGGATTATGAATTTAAGATTAAAATGTAGCTTATGAGAGAGTTATGGACAAAATGAAACCTATCTATTTTCTGCTACAGTTTGAAAACTGGTGTGGAAGGCTGCGGAATTTAATTATTCTGGATGAATTTTTATTTCTTCATTGGACTTTGCAGTCTGACTTGGAAGTTTAGCATTCTATTTATTGAATTTCTTCAAATAATATTTAACTGTGTTATGTCTCCATGATATGTCTTTACAGTTGTAAGGCTTAAAGTATATTATAAAGTAGTTAAGTATTATATTAGCATAGATACATTAACATGACAAATTGAATCACTAGAAAACAGCACATGCCCTCATATATGGATGTGTACTTCATGCATGCCTGGTGCTCACAAAAAACAGAAGGCAGTAGATTCCCCTGGAAGTAGAATTGCAGGCGGTTGTAAGATGCCGTGTGGGTGCCAGGAACTGAATCCAAGGTCCTCTGCTAAAGGAGCAAGTGCTCCTAAGAGCTGAACATCTCTCTAGCTCCTCCCTTATCTGCACAGAAGAATGCATATCTTCATGATTTGGTTGAGTTTCTGGCTTTGCCCAAGAGGAGTGATCATTTCTGTCACCTGTAGTCCACACATTTCCTGGAACACTGGGTGCTTAGGAATTTCAGTGCTGCCTGCTGCGGTCTGGATCTGCAACAACTCCTAAAAGATCACGTGATAAAGGTTAGTTACAGCTGAGGGCACTATAGGGACATGGTGAGACTCTTAGGAGATAAGCCTAATGGAAGGAAGTTAAGTCATTGGACTCAAGCTTTTAAAGGTCAAGGTAAAACCGAGATCCTTCTTTCTCCTTTATAGCCCAACACCTCAGGTGGTGTGTGTGTGTGTGTGTGTGTGTGTGTGTGTGTGTGTGTGTGTGATACACAGCTACCAGGATATGGTACCTTGCTGTCTACCCCATGGACTGGATTCTCTAAAACTGTGAGCCAAAACTAGCCCATTATCCTTGTGGGCTGATTACCTCAGGTGCTAGATAAGATGACAGGAATCTGACCAACACCCTGCCTTTGAGTACAAGACAGTTCACCTTCATGTTCTATGACATGCAGAGTATCTTCATTTGTTTCCTATTGCTTTGATAAACACAGTGACCAAAAGCAACTCTGGGAGAAAAGATTTTCTTTCTTCTTACAGCTTATAATTCATCATGAAGGGAAGTTAGGGTACAGAATCATAGCAGGAACCTGGAGGCAGACACTGAAGCAGAGACCATGGAGAAATGATACTTATGGATTTGCCCTCCATGCTTTGCTCACTCTTTTTTCTTAGTCTACCCAGGACCATCAGCCCAGGGATGGCACAGTCTACAGTACACTGGGTCCTGGTATATAAATCAAGAAAATCCACTACAGCCTATCCTACAAGAATATCTGATGGAAGTAGTTTTGCAGTTGAGGTTCCTCTTCTTAGATGACTCTGGCTTATATTCACAAAATGCTGTCATACACACACACACACACACACACACACACACACACACACAATACTAATACATATTCATCCCTCTAGAGGTAATGGCACCTGGAGAATGGAGTTGACAAATGATAAATGAGTAATATTTCATGCAAGAGCCAACTTTATTCAGCATTAGAAAACTTATATTCTGACTATTAAGGGAAATTGCATAAGTAAAGTTCTCATGGGTTCAAGCTGTGTACAATCACAAGGACAAGACATACATGACAAAAACATGTTTTTCTATAGAGAATTATAAAACATAGTCTTATTAGACATTTGATTGAGTATTTTCAGCAAACAAAGACAACTAATCTGAAGTAAACTCAATCTTATTTGCTGCACCTGGGAGGAACACAAAAACATATTCCAAGAACAAGTCTGTGTTTTGGAGAAACTGGAGTCACAAGACTTCAATTGTCTTCTTTTCTTGGAGTTTTTAATGAACACTGAGAATTCTCACATGAATCTGTTCCTTGACCATGTTCCCACATATATGATCTCAGAGCTGACTACTTGGTATTGGATAGCCAATTAAAATGCATTAGAAATATAAACTAGCCAGGACATGTAGCTCCATATATGCATCCTTTTTATAAAAGTAAGAAGTATTTCTAAGAAAAATGAAGTCTGCTTTTTCCTTGAATCTGTTGAAATGATTATTCTTCCAGCGTAAAGTTTTGGAATCTTTTTATTTTGAATATATTCACCACGCAGCATTGACATTCTTGGCTTTTTATAGGATCACTCAGATGTGACTGGTATGTAGATTGTTCTAGGCAAAGTGTCTTTTTGTTTAGTGTGTATTAAGCGTAGAGAGCTACAAATGCTAAACAAGTATTCCACACTAAATAATTTTTGTAGTCCACTTTTGTTTGTTTTCATTTTGGAAACAATCTCTTGCAAAATCATCCAGTCTTCCACTAAACTCACTCCATAGCTCAGGCAGACCTTGAACTTGTGACCTTCTTGTTTTAGCATTCTGGGTAGCTGTGATAACAGACATGTACCACCAGGCCTGACTGGTAAATGACTTTTGATCCCCTATGGAATATTGCATGCTGAGAGGCAAGGGCAATCTTCTGTATCTGGGCAGGTCCCTGTAATCTTGCTTCCATCTGTTGTTTTCTAGTAAATGTCACCCAAAAATGTATGCCCCAGGCATTATATACAGGGGGTATCTGTAATATAAACTTTTGAGTGTCCAGTAAGAGAATATGAACTTGCATTGTGTTAAAATAAAGCCCAGCATCCCATACCGCTTCTCTGTAGAAGCACGAGAGAATTCAAATGCTGTGTGACTGTCTGCTGTGCCTGTAGTGGGAAGTTCCAGGCAGGCCAGTTGCTCTCTCAGGTGCCCAGGGGGAACAAGCTGGCTCTCACCTGTACGGAGTGACAGCATGCTGTTCCACGACTTTCCTATCAGATAGCTTGTGATGTCATACTGCATTGTGAGAAGTACTTTCAGGGGTGACCTGGGGAAGCTGCTGAGAAATATTAACTCATTCCTGATAGGTCAGTAGACTTCTCACAGGTAATTAGTAACCTCACAGGTAGCTGGCAAGCCCATCCTTTCTAACAGGTGTGTGCAAACTATTCGTTTAAGGGATTGGGCACGCATCCCTAACACATATCCAAATGTCATGGCCAGGAGTAACCACACTGTGATAAATGACTCTATAATTAAGATTACTGTGTAGATGTAAAACTGATTGTTTACCCCCAATCAGTATTTATATTTTCTGTGGAACTTATTATCTCCTCATTGTCACTGCCTGGTGAGAATCGAAGGTGTTTCATTTCTTGGAGTCAGAATTGCTTAGGAAGTCCTTGACCAGGTGCAAGATAGAAGCAAGATCGAGTGTGCTTAAGAAGATAAATTAAGATTGAGGTTAACCTGAAAGGAAGGACTTGTGTTAGAAAAGGTACAGGTTTTTGACTTACAGTTTGAAAAGGCTAATTTCCATCTGGTTAGTCACTGGAGAAATCTGGAAGTGAAGTGCCGTCTGTGGATGTTTCCTGTGTTAGTATATCTGGTGTCATCCTTCTTCCTTTCTTTTCTTGTTGTGTTTTTTTTTTTTAACTTTTTATTGATTCTTTGTAAGTTTCACATTATGCACTTCAATCCCACTCATCTCCCCTTCCCTTCCCCCTCCATAAGAAAATGAAAAAACAAAAACAGAAGGAACAAAACAAAGCAAGCAAACAAACAAAAAAGAAAAACATCTGGTCCTGAAGCTGTAGTGTGTCACAGTGTGTCCCACAGTGTTCCCTTTGTCCACGCTTCTTTACTTGCAAATGTTCATTGCAGTGAGTCATTGATATGGTTCGAAGCTTCTGGCTGTATTATCAATTCTGGATTGTCACCTCTTGAATATCCTGTTGTTGCACAGTATCATGGAGATCCTGCAGCTTTGAATCTGCAGCACCAGGCCTTTCACATAATCCAGCAGTTCCTAGATGAGGTAGATGTTGGGGTGGGCCAATTTAAAGTCCTGTAGCTGGGCCTGGGTGGTCGCTGAGTTGGTCAGCCCGCCAGCTCTGAGGCAGCCACACCACCAGGGTAAGCTCTCCAGCACTGCCCTGGCTAGCCCACCTGATGTTGCAGCTGGCAAGTGATAAAGCTAACTCCCCTGCTCGGATGCCCTTTGGGCCAGCTCACCCACACCCATGCCACCAGGGCCAGCTCTCCCCTCACTTGCTGCAGGTGATTAGGAGGCAGGAAGACATTTGTCCTGTGCCCATGTCACCTCACAGCTGGGCACAGTAAGGGTGGGGAGCAGCTTTCCTATGTTCATGCCCTCAGGGCAGCCTCCCCCATGCCCCTGCCACCAGGGCCAGCTCTACCGTGCTGCCCAGGCAAGGTACAAAGTCCACTTTTCCAAAAGCTGCAGCAGGCCATCTCTCCTGCTCTCATGACCCCAGGGCCAGCTATTGCTGCAGGTGGCAAGGGATGAGGGGGGAGGAACATCTTCCCCTTGCCCACACCACCTCATTTCAGATGAGTGGCAGGACCAACTGTTCATTCTCACACCCAGGGCAGGGGGGTGCCTCACCTTCCCTTCCACTCTCTCACTGCTATATAGCTGGAGAGGGGTAGGGGCAGCTCTCCAGAGTACCACAGGTAGAAAGGGGAGGGGCTAGCTCTGCACAGCCCTTAGACATGATCCTAGGCAGCAGCCCAGACCAGGGACATCTGCATGGTCTGTAGAAGTAATATGAGCCATGGACATCAACCAACCCCAGCTGCTGCCTGGTCCTGTACATGGCCCAAAGAGACAGCATTGGCTGGGAATTCACCATGGCCTTAGGTGGTGGGGCAGGCTACCCACAACAGTCTTTATGCCCTCTTGTCTCCAGTTCTGCTTCTCTTCTCTTTCTCTCCCAACTGTCTACCACATACCTGTACATCATAATGGCTCCCACTGTGGGCCACACAGCTAGTGAGCCTCTGAGTGTCTTCTGCTCACCTGAGCATTGAGGATATGATTATTAGCTGGCCTCTGGGTGTCTACAGCCTATCTATTATTCTCTTTCTTTCTTTTTCTTTTTTAAACTTTTATTAATTACACTTTATTCACTTTGTATCCCCCCCATAAATCCCTCCCTCCTCCCCTCCTAATCCCACCTTCTTTCCCCTTTCTTCGCCCATGCCCCTCCCCAAGTTCACTGATGGGGAGGTCCTCCTCTCCTTCCTTCTGATCCTAGTCTATCAGATCTCATCAGGAGTGGCTTCATTGTCATTTTCTGTGGCCTGGTAAGGATACTCCCCCTTCAGGAGGATGTGATCAAAGAGCAGGCCAATCAGTTTATGTCAGAGGCAGTCCCTCTTCCCCTCACTAGGAAACCCACTTGTAAACTGAGCTGCCATGGGCTACACCTGTGCAGGGGTTCTAGGTTATCTCCATGCATGCTACTTGGTTGGAGTATGAGTCTCTGGAAAGACCCCTGTGTTCAAAAGACTGTCTTTGTTGGGTCCAAAATACAATCTTCCTCTGGGTTTTCTCTTACAGTTCTGGCTGTTCCTTCCATTTCCACTATCTTCTCTACCTAAGTATTAAATATGTATTCCATAAGGCTGCACCTGAGAACTCACAAGACTCAGTCCCCTCTTCACATTTTCATATATGGTCATTCCTGGGTTTGTTGAAAGTTGTTCAGCACTGCAGCCTTCTCTAAAAACCCCACATTACTATTCTATAGATCCCTACACTACAAGTCAAATACTAGCAGTAGAATTTTCTGTCCAAAACCAGGTTCTCTCCTTGCCATGGCTGATCTCTCTGCTTACTAAACTGTATAAGAAAAATCAGGGAGATCACGTCAAACTCCTTCCTCATGGTTGACTGTGGACAAGACTGTTGAATTTCCAAAATGCTATTTCTTACATATGCCCATACTATCTTCTTATATAGGCATGCTGCTTGTCTGTGACATTATTTTTACCCTGAGATTATGGATTATTTCTAAATTCATCTTTCTCACTTACATGTTTGTTGTCTTTTTATTATTTCCTTATAGGGCTCTCAGAGTTTGTGCAGTTTTAAATTGAATATTTTCCATATTTTATTACAGTACTTCTCTGCTGAAAATATTTACAGTCTTTCCATTGTGTTAAGGCAGGTTGTTATTGTTGAACACTGGCACTATTGACTTTCAGTCCTGATGACCTTCTGTTATGGAGAACAGCTATCTGCAGTGTTTAGGAGCAAGATTTAAACTATACCAAATGGGAGCCTGTTACATGCTACCTACTACTCATGACATTTGTGACAACCAAGATTCTATGACAAGTGTTGATATAGGAACAAAACTACAATGTGGAAATGACCCCAAAAGCTTTATGAAAACTTCTGTTCTTGCACTGTCTACTTGCCTTTGCTACACATAATTGTGCCTTTTTCCCCTACTCATAATTTCCTAGCCTGATGTCTTCACTGTATCTCAGTGGATCACTATCTTTTCATCTCTGACTTATTTTCCATGTACTTCTGGCTCATGATTCCTTTCTATGAATCTAGGTGACTTGGTATAAGTACCACTAATGAGACTGGAAGGCTCTGATAAAATCTAGAAGTTCTGTTTGGGAACCACATAATCTCTAACCAAAATAACTTACAGTGTTCTGTCACATTTTGAGAAGTGTTGACCGAAATAACATAAAACAAATCTTAAATACTTGAGTTTATATAAAAGATATGTACATTTATAAATTTTGTATTTATATAACTGTGTTCTCTAAATATACTTATTATACACTGGAGTTTTAAGTACTTGTGTTCAAAATTATGTTCACACCACATGCTCATATTAACTCTTATTTCAAGGCAATAACTATCATGATGCTTTTTCTGTTATTAACTTAAGTCAGAGATTATTTAGCACCTATGCTAATCAAACTATACTTCTTTATAAGACAAAAGTCTTTATTTAGTTATTATAATTTATTAATGGTTCTTCTGGTAACTAGATAATCTCTTGTTAATCATTAAGACTTCATTTTTCAGCTTCTGTAATGCAAAGGACTCTGTCCTCAGAACAAAATGATAGCCTACAGATTGGGAAAGGATCTTCACCAACCCTATATCTGACAGAGGACTATTATCCAGAATATATAAAGAATTTAAGAAGTTAAACACCAACAAACCAAGTAATCCAATTAAAAAATGGGGTGCAGAGCTAAACAGAAAATTCTTAATAGAAGAATATTGAATAGCAAAGAAACACTTAAAGAACTGTTCAACGTCCTTAGTCATCAGGGAGATACAAATCAAAACAATCCTGAGATTTTACCTTACACCCATCAGAATGACTAAGATCAAAAACTCAAGTGACAACACATGCTGTAGAGCGTGTAGAGAAAGGGGAACCCTCCTTCATTGCTGGTGGGAATGTAAACTTGTACAACCCTTTGGAAATCAATCTGGCACTTTCTCAGACAATTAGGAATAGTGCTTCCTCAGGATCCAGCTATACCATTCCTAGGCATATATCCAAAATTGCTCAACTATACTAGGACATTTGCTCAACCATGTTCGTAGCAGCTTTATTCATAATAACCAGAAAACAACCCAGATGTCCATCAATGGAGGAATGGATACGGAAATTGTGGTACATTTACACAATGGAATACTAATCAGCAATTAGAAACAAGGAAATCATGAAATTTGAAGGGGAATGGTGGGAACTAGAAAAGATCATCTTGAGTGAGGTATCTGAGAAGCAGAAAAACACACATGGTATATACTCACTCATAAGTGGATATTAGCCATACGATATAGGATAAACATACTAAAATCTATACTCCTAAAGAAGCTAAACAACAAGGAAGACGCTAGAGAAGATGCTCAGTCCTCATTCAGTAGGATAAACACTATAGACATCAGAAGCAGAAGACAGGGAACAGGAAAGGAGCCTACCACAGATGTCCTCTGAAAGACTCCACTGATTGAGGTATCAAAGCAGAGGCTGAGACTCTTTGCCAAACTTTGGGCAGAGTGCAGGAAATCTTAGGAAAGAAGGGTGAGATAGTAAGATCTGGAGCGGACAGGAGCTCCAAAAGGAGACCAACAGAGCCAATAAAAACTGAGTCATGAGGGCCCTGAAGAGAATAATACTCCAACCAAAGACAATACATGGAGAGGACCTAAAGCCCCAGCTCAGATGTAGCCCATAGACTCAGTCTCCTAGTGGGGTTCCTAATAAGGTGAGCAAGGACTTTCTCTGGCATGATCTCAGTGGCAGGTTCTCTGATCACTGTCCCCTGAGGGGTACAGCCTTGCCAGGCCACAGAGGAAGACAATGCAACCAATCCTATTGATACCTGATAGGCTAGAGTCAAATTGAAGGCCTCTATCAGTGGACTAGGGGAGGGGCGTAAGAGATGTTATACCCAGTTCGTGAGCCCCTAAAAGATCTACAGGAATCGACACATGAGGGTCTTTTTATTGTAAATTACAAGCTGCAGCTTGGGCCCACACAGCCCCACCGTCTAGGCGGTGGGAGCTGAGTGTGCGTGCTCGCCCAGGTTAGTTGGGTGATTTATAGATTCTGGTCCATCCCAGCATGCCCAAGGCAGGGGCAATTCCTCCCTGGCAAGCATCTATTGGTCAAAATGCTACACTTTGAATTGATTGGCTATAGGAAGGTTCCCAGACTATTAATGACCAGGTGTCCCTCCCTAGGGGGGTTGGTCCAGTTTCCTAGCAACTGTATCACTAGTGGGTAGGGAAAGAATGCAGTGAGATTGCTCTCTCCTCAGGGCATTACTAACTTTTTACCGCACCTACTCTAGGTCTTTCTTAACGACTTTATCCTTTGGTCTCTCAGAGAAAGGGAGGGGGCCAGAGCTGGGATACAAATTGAATAAATTGTAATAAATGGTAATAATAAAAAATTTTAAAAGAAAAAAGATTTTTATTTTTCTGAAGTGGGGGGAACATGCTCACATTTACTTTAATTGATCCACCCTAAATGTTGAACTTATCAATAATAATTTTGGTTTAGGAGTAAGGCAACAGCTTTTAGCTCACTCCAGTTTTATTGTTCTCCAGATTTAGGACTTATGAAGTATCCAGTGATAGATTCAAACTAATAAGATTACATTGTTTTAAACAAATATCCTCTGGACTAGTTATTTTCTGTTGTCGTGACAAAATACCTGGAGGAGCAGGTGTAATCAAATGGTTGGGATGTATTTGGCTCTTCACTTTAGAGATTCCAGTTAATAGTCCTTAAATCAATTAATGGTGGGCTCAAGTCAAGGCAGAGAATATTGGGATTGTGAGAACACGTGAAAGGAG
Source organism: Psammomys obesus (assembly GCF_907164565.1). Classification (NCBI taxonomy): domain Eukaryota; kingdom Metazoa; phylum Chordata; class Mammalia; order Rodentia; family Muridae; genus Psammomys; species Psammomys obesus. Next base: position 17,528,887 of record NW_026594428.1, read on the forward strand.
AAGTTGTGTGTGGAGGAGAAGAAAGTGACAGAGAGGAGGAAGAACACAGGAGGAAGAAACTAGTTAAAACAGAAGATGAGGCTATGCCCCCAGTGACCTTCCTTCTTGAACTTTCTTTCTGCCCTTCCTTCCTTCCATCCTTCCTTTCTTCCTTCCTTCCTTCCTTCCTTCCTTCCTTCCTTCCTTCCTTCCTTCCTTCCTTCTTTCCATTCATTTTTTCTTTACTTCCTTTCCCTCTTTCTCTCTTCAATTCTTCTTGTTCTGGAAGCTGGTGAGGTTTTACCACTTGCCTGCTCCAGAAAGTTTTTTTTTTTTCTTTCTTATAGTCTCTAATAAGTATCCTTGGACTTCTTTTTTTAGTCTCTTCACAGTTTGTTTTATTGACAAGACTAAGTAGAAGCCTTGCTTTCTCTTGTATTAGTGTGAGTAGAACATTAAAATGGCTTTAAAAAAAGACACAAACATGTATTTCTAATACTGTGACATTCATATCTTTGTACATGTGGCAAGATTATATCTATGAGTAGATCAATATAACAATAGTTACAGAAATAAATACAGGCAGTAAAAAATTTTTAGAGAAATCACCCAGTAAAAATTACCCAGATTCTGTCTGTAATTCCTTGGGTAGAAAAGGCAATCCTGGTGAGAAACATATAAATTGTGTTCTTTCTACTCCTGGAGCTCAGACTTGCTGTTTGTCATCACTTGGAAGAGATTTGGCCTCCTTTCCAGGCAGGCCTTTGTGCTCCTTATCAGTTTCTTAAAAGTCACTTTCTCTCAGTTTGAAGTGTGGAATTCATTCTTTTACATTACAAAAGAGTAGTTAAGAATCTCAAGTGCTCTCTTTCTTCTGTAACCCACAGGAATGTGCCAGGCAGCAAGCTGGTCTCTACAGCTCAGATGCAAAAGAGAGCAATTCCTATGATGAGGCACAATTACTTCCATTCTCTGATTTCATTACATTGCACTTTTATTTTTACCCAAATATATTCCTTCAACTTAGTTTCAGATTTTTTTCTTATTTTGTAATTTCTAGTTGTTAAAATGAATCCATGTATGAATACTCCTTAAAATCTTCTTCTCTGTAGAGTGAAGTGTAAATAATTCCTTCCTTAGCCTGTGCTTTCCTTAAAGTGCTTATGTCTTAAGAAGGAGCCAAACTTGCTCTTTTGAGCCATTGCTTCTTCTAAAAGGAAGTACCTGTACTTCCCAAGGACATGGGGACTTTGGGCAGAGTGTCAACAGCAGAGGAGGGTAGGAGGCCATTCTTTTATCTCAGGTCACAATTTGTATATGTCTTTATCCTCCTGAGGATTACATTTGGAACTTACATTTGGGGCTTACATTTGGGAGGAAAGCAGAGAAAGAAAATGCAAAGAAAGAGACAGAGAGACAGAATCAGAGAGACAGAGAGTGTTCTGCCCAGTTCACGAATCCCAAAAGACCAGGTTGTGGTCTTTTGAACCCCAACAGACTATGCTGTGAATACATGAGGTTCTTTTTATTGTAAATTACAAGCTACAGCTTGCCCCCCCCCCCCCCGGCCGCCGAAGCAGTGGGAGCCAAGCGTGCTGCGCCCAGGTTAGTTGGGTGATATATAGATTCTGGTCCCTCCCAGCATGCCCAAGGCAGGGGGAATTCCTGCCTGGCAAGCATCTATTGGTCAAAATGCTACATTTTGAATTGATTGGCTAGAGGAAGGTCCCCAGACCATTAATGATCTGGTGTCCCTCCCTAGGGGGATGGTCCAGTTTCCTAGCAACTGTTATCTCTAGTGAGTGGGGAAAGAATGCAGTAAGGCGGTCCTTTTCCTCAGAGCATTCCTAGACTTCTACACCCACATAGTTCAGGCCTTAATTAATAATAGTTGCTAATTTCTAATCTTTTTGGTCTCTCAAGAGAAGAAAAGCAGAAAGAGTGGAAATGAAAATGTCTGGGTTTATATAGGGAAGCCCAGCTCTTGGGCTGGAAAGTTCAGAGTAGAGGACCAGGTATGCCTACCACACCTAACAGGTAGGGACTGAAGGATGCTGGGAGAACCTGGAGGCCAGGGCCACTTTGGTTAAAAAGGTGCCTCAGCTGCTTGACCAGGGTCTGAATCCCAACAATATCATTGAAAATTGTTTCTATTTCTTTACTGCAAACACATATAACTAATAACTTTATTAGTTATTGTAAAAAGGAAAAAAAATGATAATATTCACCTTTTCCCACTTAAAGTAGAAAACACTATTTGTAAAAGCAGAACATATGTAGATGGTGCTTTGACAACAACGAAGACATTATTGACATAATGAGACTGAAAACGTCTAGAGTCTTAACTGCCAGTTCTCTCATTGTTAGGATAATGTAGCAATGGGGAGGGGGTATCTTTTGCAGGCAACGCCAAGGTGTGCTGCCATACAGTATATATAGGGCAAGAGGTTTATTGAGGGTAGGAGGGAGTGAGAGGCTATGATCTTAAAGTGGGGACATAAGAGAGATAGGGGATAAACATACTACAATCCAGAGACCTACAGAAGCTAAATAGCAAGGAGGAACCTAGGGAGGATGCTTAATTCTCATTCTAAAGGGCAAATAGAATGGACAGTGAAAGTAGTTGAAAAGAGGAAACAGGATGGAAGTCTGCCATCACTGTGCTTTGAAAAAACTCCACCCAACAGGGGGTCAAAGCAGATGCTAAGACTCACAGCCAAACTTTGGGCAGAGTGCAGAGAGCCATAGGAAAGAGTGGTAGATTAGAAGGACTGGGAGGGGACAGGAGCTCCATAAGAAAACCAACAGAGTGTAACCACAAATTGAAGCCTGCCAGTAAAGAAAAACTAGCTGAAAAAATTACCTTGCTTGATTACACTTTATTAATCTACATCAAGTTGCTTAGTTACAAAATGTATGTGGGTTCTTGGGAATGATTTGTTTTTTACCCATAATAAGTGAAACATTTAATGTGAGGGTATTGGGGAACATATTTTTCTACATATAGTCATTGTAATCATTCACTTAAATAAAAAATAGAATGTGAAAAAAAAGAAAGAAAAGTAAACCAACAGAGCCAAAATATCTGGGACCAGGGGGTCCTGCAGAGACTGATCCAACAAACAGGATCATGCATAAAGAGGACCTAGATCCTCTGCTCAGATATAGCCAATAGGCAGCCCAGCCTCCATGTGGGTCTCCTGTTAAGGACAACAGGAGCTGTGTCTGACATGGATTCTGTTGCCCACTTTTTGATCACTTCCCCCTGGTGGGGAGTCCTTGATTGGCCACAGAGGAAGAGGATGTAGGCAGTCCTAATGAGATTTGATAAAGCTGGGGCAGATGGTAGGGGAAGAGGGCTCCCTCTTTCTGAGGACAAGGGGAGGGGCATAGAGGGGAAGAGGGAGGTAGTGTGGGGCCATATGGAGATAAGGTAGGGGACTACAATCAGGATGAAAAGTGAATAAATTATAAAAACATAAATATAAATTAAAAAAGAGACAGAATGAGCAAAACACACATAGAGAAAGAGTGACAGAGAGAGCAGAGAACCTTTTATGTACCTTTTATGGGTGGATGATAACCTTGGCTGCTGCCTGCGAGCCACTGAAAGGCATGTTGGTGGAGTGCCTAACCTACAGTACTCATCACTCAGCTAGTTCCTAAATACACATCTTCCTTTTTTCTTCAATTCCATGTCAGTATAAATTTCAGAGAAAAAAAATGACATCATTCACTTAATAGAAGAATAAATATGTCTTTCTATAATGTTAAAACTACATGGAGGTAAACACTACTTTCGTAGACTGTCCCCAAAACCATGAACAGCAAAACAAAATTGCAACCTCTGAAAGGAAAACAAGCCCTTGAATGACCTAACCTGTTTTTCACTCTCAGGAAATCCCAAAAGATTGCAGCTTTTCTGTGTTGTGGAAATGTAAAAAGGATTATACCTGAGTCTTGGGGGTTGTTGTTGTTGTTGTTATAATAACCTTTTGTATGCTGTAACTAGATGACATTCAGAATAAAGTGTGTGAAATGAAACCACAACTTTTTAATGTTAGTTTCACTGCCCCCATTTCAGCAATGAAGCAGCAAGCTGGAATAATTTGTTAATTTTACAGCCACTAAAGAGTGGGCCTAAGATGCATAGGCTAGGTTTCCAGACCACCCACAGACTCAACACACACACACGCACACACACACACACACGCACTTGCACACATCACCCTGGCTTCTGTAAAGTGAATTCATGATTTAAGTTATTCTTAGGAAGTATTATTGGGAAATTAATGTTCAGTTCATCCTTTTGCTCACTGCTCAAAAAACCATGAAGATCTTTAATACTAGAATCTCAGTAAATACAAGTGAAGGTGATAATAAATAGGAAACTGATTTCTCATGACCAGAAGCCATTCTTCATCCTTGGATACTTTTATCATAGTGCTTTCTCAACTACTCTGCTGTCACTCTACAACTGTATAGAAAATCTTACAAGAAACATTGACTTTACAGTGTTCTCTGCACACTTTCTATTAGAACAGTTCATTCTGGGGAGGAAGGACGAAACAACAATGGTGGTTCCAGCTTCCCTTAATCAAGTGTCCTAGGGAAGGTGGTGTAGCAAGCAAGCGTGGCAAGGGACGTGGCCAATGAGTTAAAGAATTGAACTTGATAATTTGGTGAAAACAATCCCTATATTTTTCAGTGATGAATTATTTTTTGTATTGTTGATTTATAATAAAGTAAATTATTTTAATTCCAAATATCCATCTCATGCACCCATCTTTGAAAACTCCTCATTTGTTCAAACTTATGGCACAGCAGTGATATTTTCTTAGTGTTGTTTAGAATGGAAGCTCTTGATGGATATATGACATTTTGCACAAAGATATTCATGATACCCATCCATTTATAGTATTACAAAGTTACATTTTCTTTAGGACTTTGACTTACAATGTTCAGGTCTGAGTAAATTTCTAGACTAACATAAGTCTTCTGTTGGCAACTTGTGATCGTTTCTTCTGTTACAAGTAAGTTCTGGGTCAAAAAGAAACAGGTCACCAGTGCTAAGTGTCTGGGCAAATCAAACTTTACTCTTGATCAAGAGGGTGTGTTGGAAGTGCATTTTGTTTTATTCTAAGACAGGTGGTGGCTGTGTCCTTTCCTTATTTGCTATACATCCCCTCCCCCCCCACACCTCACAATCTTATTTAATTGGCTAGTCTGAATTGTCCAACAGAAAATGGAAGAAGGGGAAAGGGATCATTGCTCCAGGCCACCAAATTCCTAGAATAGAGAGCTGTGGGCCTTTGTGTTACTGGCAGGGAAGGATTATATTAGCATAAAAGTCCTAGGGTGTAAGTAGGTGTTTAATTCCTTTTCCTAGACACAAATTTTATCCGATTTATAGAAAAGATTAATATTTGATATTTCTTGCACTAACACCATATCTTGCTAAGAACTGGTATTGAGGGGTGATTTCAATTTGAAAAGGCTGCTTAATATGCTCATCTTTGAAATCATGTTGTTTTTCTTAAGGCGTGACTAGGAGATCTTTCCTAAGCTTCTATTTATTAGTGGTGATTTAATCACCACTAATGAGTGAAAAAGTATATGGAAATATTCTTCCAAATATCATGAAAATTAAATTCATGAGCTAATTTAATTTAGGAATTTGATACTTTTAGTTATTGAATATTGTTAGCCTTGAATGTGTTGGCAAGATATGGAATATCTTTATTATTGTATTAAATGTCTAACATCTTCCAAAAATTATTTTCTTATTCTTTCAAGGTCACATTATGAGTGTTTCGGAGATTACTTTTTATTAGAAATAACTTTTATTCATACAGGCTTTTTATTGAAAGAGTGTGTTTCAGTACTTTGTTAAAGTTTTGTCGTATTAGTGTTCTCTTTCTAAAAGCTCCACTATTGTGTTACCCAGGAAAATTTAGTTCCCTTTCAAGTTATTAGTCTAACTAATAAAATAGTTTTTTTTTTAAAAAAAAAAAAAGATCAGAGGGAAGTTCAAGAGTTATTTTATTAGGGGTTGAAAGAAAAACAGAGGAGACAAAGTATAACTCTTCAGCAGGTGCCAAGGTGAGAAGAAAGGCAAAGGAAACTCCACCCTTCTGAGTTAGTGTTCATGAAAGCTGCTGTGTTCTACAAAGGAATTTAGAAGTGGGAGGGGGCGAGGGGAGACAGGAATCAGAGAGGAAATCTAGAGTGTCAGGGAAAGAATACTTAGACATTGAAATAAGAAAAAGGAAAAGTTACACTGCTTTTTGAGTTAGAATTGAGAAAAGTTATCAGTCTTGGCCATGTTAATGAGGCAGTGTAAGCAGCAGCATTGGGGAGGACCATTGAGGAAGTTCAGATGCATTATCGATTTAAAAAGTTTTCATACATTTTAATCATGTTTTCCCTTTCCCCAACACATCATCTCCTTACCCACCCAACTTTATTTTCTCTCTCTCTCTCTGTGTATCTGTTTAAAAAACAAACCCACAAAATGAAAATCAAAATAAACAAGAAAAATGCGATTAAAATTAAGAAGGAAAACCTTTAATAGGCTGGGGTCAGATGGTAGGGGAACAGGGCTCCCCCTTTCTGTGGACTAGAGGAGGAGGAGGAGGAGGAAAGTGGGAGGGAGGGGGGACCACTAGGAGACAAGGGAGGGGGCTACAGTCAGGATATAAAGTGAATAAATTATATATTTAAAAGCAAAATAAAAAGAAATTTCATTTAAAAAAAAAAGCCACTGAATTCATTTTGTGTTGGCTGACTTACTCCTGAGCATAGGGCCTGCCGAAGTGTAGTCGACATACCCAGTGATGCTTCACTGGAGGAAGCTTATGTTCCCTTTACTAGAAAATATCAGTTGCATATAGCTTCTTGCTTCTCACTCCCAGTGCTGGGATCCTGTGTGACTTCCACCTGTACAGGTCTTGTGCATGTTCCCACAGGCTTTACGAGTTCATATGTTCATCAGTCCTGTTGTGTCTAAAGTCAGTTTTCTGAAAGTCATCCTTCCTCTCTGGCTCTTATTCTTTCTAATCCCTTTTTCTTCCCTGAGCCTTGGGAGTTGAGGGTATTCATAAGACAAACCATTAGGTCTGACTGCTCTGAAGTTTCTCACTGTCTGCACATTGTCTGCTTACATGTCTCTGTGTTAATTTCCGTTGACTGTCAGAAGAAGCTTCTTTGATATGGGCTGATAAAATATCATATATTAGTATAGTAATATGTTATTTAATTTAATTAAATAACATATTTAATTGTTATTTAATTGCTATGAGTCATTTAATTGCTATGTTCCTTTAATAGGATAATAATGTTAGATTTTCCCCTAAACTCATGACCTCGGGATTCTCAAGCTCTTGGTCACTTTAGTTTCTGATATGGGCTCCATCTTATGCAGTGGGCCTTCATTTTTTTAAGTGGTTGGTTACCCCTGTAACATATGTGCCATTTTTGTTCCATGTAGGTTGCTAGTATAGGTTGCAGGGTTTGTAGCTGGGAGATATTGATAATGAATTTTTTTCCCCTTCAAGAGCATACAGAATACCTTCCAGAACTATGACCCCAAGTCCACAGAGGTGAAGCTCACAGTTAAGCATTATCTCAACTTCTCGTTGTAACATGATATTAGTAAGTGTTGTCTTAAGCAGTGGGTTCTTACCATCAGGTCGTGGGGAACAACCAATACCTTTGGCAATGACCTGTTATATTTGTGGGGTTCGATGGGACCATTTTGTCCAATGACTCAACAAGGTGTAAACCATTCCTGGCCCTGGGTTTTTCTTGGTGGCATAAGAGGTCTAGATGGGGCATTGACTTCCCTCAGTTGTGTCTTACTTTTCTGCGAAATAGTAATATGAAGACTATTGCATGACTTTCCCATAGGGATAAGCAGGCTTTATAGAAGCAAAATGAGCTGTTAACCTCTCATAGTCCATTATCTTATATTCTTATCTCACCTCCAGGCCACCAGGATCTCCCAGGCATTCCATAGCAAGAGGTCAATGGCCCTTAAGAGAGGCCTGGATTTTGTATGACTAAGTTTCTTCAGTCATCACAGGGGACTTGTATAAATTATCATGCATGTCTGAGCACTCTAATGACTGGGCTAAGAGCAGTTAATTTCTGTGTAGGCAAAATCTCAGTGTCATCCAGTTAGGGCTGGCTGTCATATCCCCACAGTTGTTTGATGACTCATGGAAACTGAAGAAATCACTACTGAATGAAATTTGGGCCAAGACATAAAAGGAAAACAAAATTAAAATTGAATGAAATAAATTGAATGAAAATAAAAATACAGCACATACAAATGCATGTGACATAATGAAGGCGATTCTAAGCTATAAGACCATCATGCTCACTGTGTACATCAAAAAATAAAACAGCTGGAGAGATCTCATATTAGTAATTTAATGACACACCTGAAGTCTCTAAACAACGAAGAGAAAGCACACCCCAAAAGAGTACATGATAAGAAATAATCAAGCTCAGGACTGAAATCAATGAATTAGAAACTAGTAAACAACAACAAAAATATTACAGTAAATATATGGAAGAGTTGGCTTTTAAAGAAAATCAACAAGAGTGATAATACCTTAGGCAAATTAACCACAAGATACAGAGAAAAGAGCCAAAAAAAAAAAAAAAAATTAGACTGGGAAGGGGGACATTGCAGCAGACACTGAACATTGGCCAATCTTCAGGACAAACTTTAAAAAGCTGGGATACAAAGTTAATAAACTGTAACTAATATTAACAAATAAAAAATTTAAAAAAATCTGTATTAGGCCAAACTAGAAAATCTAAGGACATTCATTATCTTTTTTATTTTAATTTTTTGTATTGATTACAGGTTATTCACTTTGTATCCCAGGTGTAGCCCCTCCTTCAATCCCTCCCAATTCCAACCTTCCTCCCTCCTCTCCTCCCATTCCCCTCTCTAAGTCCCCTGATAGGGGAGATCCTCCTCCCCTTCCACATTCATTATTTTACGGAGAGTATGTTTATTTCTTCCATCTTCTTAGCTTATCCTTAGATGGCTCTGCTTTCCTGAGTATGGTCTCTTTGCAAGGTGATTGACAAGCCCACAGGTTAACAGCTTAAGAGAGACAACCATAGTATGTAATGTTCTAATATTTGAAGCAGATATGATTGTCATCTGTGGCCCCAGTCAGGGCCAGAGTAGAAGATATGATTTCATGAATGAGAAGTAGCTTTCCTTCAATGGACTTCATCAGAGCCCTGTGATCTCCAGCTTTTTGCATGGGAAGTTCCGATGTTTTCACTGCTAGTGTTACCAGAGAAACAGAGAAGTGTTGATCTAGAGCATGATCTTCAGAAGGGGATCCATGCTCAAAGACCTTCAAGGCTACTGCACGTTCCTGGAAACACACTGTCCAATGGTTGGTTGACTGATTAGAGTTTCCATGATGAGGGGAGATTGGAATATTGTAGGCCCAGAGCCTATTACAGTTTATCCTTAACTGTGGTATTAAGATAAAAAGATTGTGTTAATGAAAATATATAACCTTTATATACATGTACATAATTTAATTTACAGTGTTAAGAGCATATTATGTTTTAATAGCTTCCCTGGTTATTGTTGGAAAGAAAGTATATTCCAAAAAATTATATCTTTTTCTTCCAAGACCATCTTTGTCTTGCTCATTAAAAGAAGTTATAAAAGTATTGTCCATGATTTATATTGATAATCCATGTATATGAAATGTTTGTAGATAGAAATGCTAACCCATGTTCCTATCTGAGTTATATTTTCTTGACAGAAGAAAAATAATATTCACTGTATATCAATCCTCAGGCAGGTATAGAACATTAAGATGCCATTTAATGAGTACTTTTTCTTTTATTTTCTGAGATTATAATACAATTATATTATTTCTCCATTGTCATTCTTCCCTCCAAATCCTTCCATATACCTATCCTTTCTTTCTGACTTCTTTTTTCCTTAAATTATTGTTACACACATTTTATATAAAATATATATAATATATATAATGTGTTTATATGCATGTATATATATACATATAAATACATATATTTCTAAATACATACAAACAACATGTTCAGTCTGTATAATGTTACTTGAAGGTATTTTTTCAGACTCATAATTTGGTATTGGGTTATCAATTGGTGTACTTTTCCCTCTGAAAGACTATTTAAAGATTTGCATTTCAGTAGATTCTACAAATATATTCTTTTGTATTTCCATGATAACTGCAAATCAAAGAGGCACAGAAGACCATCTTGGTGTGCGTATCTTACCTTAAAGTAGACCCAGACTCAAACACATCTTCAAAATAGTTTAAGATCATGAGTTGTCATCTTTATTTCCATTATTATTTTGTAACACATTCCTAAATTTAGTCCTGGATTTGACATAATGATCTCCTGATTTCTGTCCTAAGTAGGTACAACTAGAACTACATCGAGTATTTTATATGTTTGTCTTTCTTTGAAGTTATTGTTTAACTGGCTGTAGTGTATAGTGCTGTGTGGGTGTAATCCGAGTGTTTAGGAGCCTGAGATGGGTTCAATGAAAAAAATAATAATATTGTCGTACTTGGAGATGTCAATATCTCAACCTCAGTAGCTAATATAACATACAAATAAAAACAGTACACACAATAATATTTGAACAATCACTGTGGGTTATGTGCAAGGACGCACATATCTATCAGGGAAAGATAATACAGTTGAGAAAAAAAGTCTCACACCAATTATTTTTAGTACCAAATAATATGTTGAGTATAGTTCAAATGTCTGGATAATTTCAACTCTGTTCCAGTAAACATGGACCTTAGTCAGGAAAGTTTAAAATAGAGCAACATTCAGGGTCTGTGGTGGTTTGAATGAAAATGCCTCCCATATTCTCAGATGTTTTGATACTTGGCCCTTAGTTGGTAGTATTGTTTGAGTAGGTTTTGGAAGTGTGTTCTTACTGGAGGAAGTACGTCATTGGGGGTAGGCTTTCAGGTTTCAAAGACACATGCCATTTCCTCTGTACCCTATGCTTTCTGCTTGTGTTTCATACTGTGAGTTCTCAGCTCTTTTTCCCACCATGCCTGCCTGCTACCCTGCTTTCTCACCATGGTGTTGGTGTACTCTTATCCTTCTGGAACCATAAACCCAAACAGCCATTCCTTCTATAAGCTGTTTTGGTCATAGTGTTTAATCATAGCAATGGAAAAGCAAATATTATAGAGTCAATCTTAGAGAGTCAAGGTGACAGCCATTCATTTCAGCATGACATTATGAATACAAAATGTTGGAAAAGAGGGGGTGGGGAAAATATTAAAGTACCAAGACCTAGGAAAGCAAATGATGGTTATGGTGTAGCAGCATTTGGCCTTAGGATAACATGTGTTTGAATGTATGGAGGAGCCATGGTACTTGTGTAGGGTCACTTAATTGAACAGCATTATAGGCCTGGTCCTCATGGTCCTTTGTAAAACTATGTTCCAGTTCCAGATGTAGGGTCATGTTCTAGTGAGGTATGCTTGTGATAATCTATATGCATATACATAGAAAAAAATAATGTAAAACCTTCAGTTCTACAGGACTCATCTAACTGTAGTCTGTTAGAATTAAAGATTCACTCTAATATCCTATCCTACATTAGAAATAAGTGCAAGAAATTATCTATTACAATACAGTCTACTAAAATGGTTTTTAAAATCTTTTATTAAACTGCTAAATGGTTTCTAAATGCTCTATAATTATAATCAGTTTTATGATATTTAATTTATAATACATCTTTAAATGCTTTTTACTCATCCTTTGTAAACTACTGAAAAAGGGAGAGATTTGTATTTCTTAGACAAGACTGAGTTTTCAATTTTCAAGTTCCATACCTCTTTTTCAAACTCATTTTAATAGTCAATAATGCTGATTGTAGGAAATGTATTCATATCATGTGTGTAAATTTTTAATTCATTCATTTGTCACTTCCTCCCATCAGCAATCAACTGTTATTTGTGGAAAGCTTACAAGCTGAATTCATGGAGCCAGAAGGCTTAAGTGACTTCAAGACATTGACTGTAATGTTTTTAGGGCTTTGACAAAGATGAGGGATGTCAGGATTTTTCAGTTTAGTGAGTTTCCAGCTTGATATGGTGATGCCCACAGCATTTGAAGCCAGGAAATAAGAGCTTTACAAAAATGGATTTGGTTTAGTTGTTGGCACTCTATAATTTGACTTGACTGAATCTGATCCACTCTGAATAGCAGATAGACTCAGAATGCCCAACACCACTGCATATCCCTTATGCGTAGAAGCTGCGTTGATAAAGATGGATTCATTCCTTTCATAAGGGGCACTATGTAGTGGAAGGGAGGATTTGGAAACCAAATATTTAATGGTGGATAATAACCAAGTATACCAAAGCTTGTAGACTGAATTCTTTCTTTAGCAACTAACCCAGCTAAAAGAAGCAAGAAAGGAACAGACATTCTTTTCTTTCTCAGAGAACACATATAAATGGCTGACAGGCTTATCAAAAAGCGTTCAACATTGTTGCTCATCAAAGGTTTACATCAAAACTAGAGCGACATATTTCTTCACACCTGGTGATAATGGCTATTATCAAAAAGTAAAATGATAAGTGTTGGGATGAGTGTGAAGAAATGAGGTTCATTATGTAGTGTTGTGATGATGAACTAATAGAGCCATCACGCAATATTATAGGTCATTCCTTCAAAAACTAAAAACCATCATATTTTACACTACAGCAGACCAATACTGGTTATATATCCAAAGGGGAAAAAGTCAATAGGTTGAAAAGTATTTACAGTTCTATAATATATGTAGCATTATTAATTGTATGTAACATATGGAAACAACAATCCCTGGTTCTTTATGAGTAAGTGAATAAGGAAAATATGACAGGGACACAGAGACTCACACATACAGTTTTTTAAATTTTATTCTTTGAAAATTTCATCTACATATGTAATGGGCCTTGATTATATCTATCATTCACTCCCCTCCCTCCAACTCTCCCCAGAACTCCCCATCTCATCTTCCTTCCAACTTCATGTTTTCCTTTTAAATTAATCGACTGATGTTGACCTGTTGAGTTCAGTTAGTTGCTGCCCATATGAACACAAGCTTGGGATCATGCCCTGGTCCATGGTGAACACAGCCATGAACACACTTCCAAGGAAAAGTGGGTTTCCCTCGCCCAGTGTCCATCAAAAAAGCTTCTTAACTAGAAATGGAACTTTGGGAGCCATTCTTCCTCCTTACCATGCTGGAATTTTTAACTGGCTTGAGCTTGTTCAAGTCTCATGTAAGTGACCAATACTACTGAGATAAGAATATTTTCTAGTCAAGTTTAGGGCAACACACATATATGAATGTAAACAGTCCACTGTCAGAACACATATATTTCATAAGAAGGAATAGTAGATAACTATCAAAATTATATCATGTTCTTAAGCATATTGACTGGTACAATTGTAATCTTTAGTATTTTATATTTAAAAATAAATTATAAGCTGGGTGGTATGAGTAGTTTTTAAAACATTTTATTGATTCTTTGTGAGTATCATATCTTGCACTTCAGTCCGGCTTACCTCCCTGTCATCTCATATCTGCCCTTCACCCTTGCAGCCTCTCTCCACAATAAAACACACAAAACAAACAAGTAACAGCAACAAAAAACAAAACCTATAAACACCAACACATAGAAGCTGTAATATATCAGAGTGTCTCACAGAACATCGCAATGAGTGATTCACCTGGTTTGAGATCTCTGACTTCTGTGACACCATCAATATTGGACCCTTATGAGGACTCCTCTTGGTTATCCTGTTGTTGTTCTGTGCCACATAGATCTTACAGCTTTGGAACAGAAGGACTAGCTCTTATAGATGTCCTGACCATTTGCAGATGATATGGATTTTGGAGTGGGTCAATTCAGAGCCCAGGGTATGGACCTGGGTGGTAGCTGAGTTGGTCAGCCTGCCAGCTCTCCCTTCTCAGTACCACCAGGGCAAGCTCTTCAGCACTGCTCCAGCAAGGCCACCCAATGTCGTCATAGGGTGGAGGCAGGGTCTGCTCTCTTGCTCTCCAACCCCAACCTGTACCTTTGTTATCAGGGCCAGCTCCATTCCTTTGCCTCTGTGAGGTACAGATCTTGCTCTCCCTAGTGCTGCAACCAGTGAGGGAGCAGGGCTAGTTGTCCTGCTCGCTTCATGCCAGGGTTAGCTCTCCTGGCTACTGCAGGTGGTGAAGGGGGGAGAGGGAGGGCACCACCCCTGCACCCATGCTACCTCACACCAGATCAGTGGCAGGACCAGCCCTCCTACACTCTTGCTCCAGTTCTGGCTCACCAGGAACCCCTCCACCAGAGTTACCTCCTCTACTGTGCTGCCCAGATAGGTGCAGGGCCAACTTGCTCTCCTGAGTGCTGCAGCCTACAAGGAACAGGGCCAACTCACCACTCTCATGACCTCAGGGCCAGTTCTCCCAGCTGCTGCAGGTGAAGTGTGTGTGTGTGTGTGGGGGGGGGCACTGGGCATCATTCGCACATCCACACTAACTCTTGGCATACGAATGGCAGGGACAGTTCTTCAGTGCTCTGGACCTCAGGGCTGCCTCACCCCCTCCCCACCCCTGTTGCCAGGGTCAGCTCTGCTGTGGTATCCAGGAAAGGTGCAGGGCTCAAACATCTAAGGGCTGCAGCTGGTGAGGGTCAGGGATAGCTCTCCTGAGCTCATGACCCTGTGAGCCACTTTCGGGACTGCTGGAGGTGGCAAGGGGTAGAGGAGGCCATTATCTCTGCGCTCATGCCACCCCACAGCAGATGAGTGGCAAAGTCAGCCCTCTCACATTCACACCTTTGTGCCAGGACTAGCTCCACTGTGCTGCCTACACAGGGCTGACTCTCCCGAGTATTGGCGCTGGTGGGTCCAGCTCTCCAGAGCTCCCCATCCTGTGAGGGGTGGAGGCCCTGAACATCCTTGTGATCTGCGTTGGCTGCCTTGACTAGGGACATCCTCATGTTCTCTAGTGTTAATATGAGCCACAGACATTGACAACAACTCCTGTCACTGCATACGCATGGACTCAGACATGGTCCTCAGTGGCAGCTCAGGCTGGGACCTCACCATGGCCCCTGGTGGCATGACTGGCTACTCAAAACAGGGTACTTGGAGTTGGACGAGTGGCTCTGTCGTTAAGAGCACTGGCTAATCTTCCAAAGGACCAGGGTTCAAATCCCAGCACCCACATGACATCTCACAACTGTACGTAATTCCAGTTCCAGGGGATCTGAAACCCTCATACAGACATACATGAAGATAAAACACAACTGTAAATAAAATAAAATAATTAAAAAAAAAACAGGCTGTTCTCCACTGTCAAGTCTTTAGTTCCCTCTCTCTTCATAATGCTTAAACTTCTCCACATCTCTTTCTTTCCCATCTGACCACCTCACACTCGCACATTGTGGTGGTTCCTGCTGCAGGCTGGCCACACTGATGGCAAGCCCCTGGGTGACATTCTTCATCTGTGCTGTGTGGCATGGCAGCAAGCAGGTCTATGGCCCACCTGTGCCTGTCCTGGAGAGCAGTTCTGTGGGTGCACAGTGGTCCCCAGGTCTCTTCTCTGTCCTCTTCCTCCTATGCTGCTCTGTTTGGATTTGATCTGATTTTTATGAGTCCTAGGCATAAGACAGCTTTGGCCATCCAGCCAGGTATTAAGCTAGGATTTACCAAGGGCTGCAGTCCGCTCTGTTTCTGACTAATACCAGAACATGACCCATGTACAAAGTGTCTCTCTGCCAGGGGGATGAGTAGTTTTCTTATGTTGAGAAGTGCTAATTTTTATGAAGTGGTAAGTGTAGCTACAAATGAAATTACTATGTTTTCTCAAATGGTAGTATTTCCTTATTTATTTCCTCACTTTCATAAGAATTTTGTAAGTTAAGGTGTATATAAACAAATATTTAGTGCCTAAAAGAATGTTGTTTTTCTCCATTTCAAAATAAACAATTGCACAATATATAAGGAATGTAGTAAACATGGCCGTAAGTACTAATGCCTTTTTCTTCATTGGTGCATAAAAAGATAAATTTGTTGGAAACACGTAGGGTTTGTTATATATTCAAATATCTGAGTAAAAATTGTTAATGTGTGGCTAAATTTAGTATCAGCAAGTTGAGAAAGTAATTTACTATCATGTATTCTAAATAGTGCTGTAAGATGAAGAGAATATTTGGTATGTAGTTCTGTGTTCTGTACAGCACTTTCAGAATATTGAATAATGTAATACCTATGCAGAATCAATTGTTGTGAATTGTAACTGTATACCAAAAGCCTATTTAGGATTTTGCAACTTTATGGTTTTGGACCACATCGATAATTCTGCCATTAAACTAAGTTACTTTTCTCATATTTCTGCTTTCACAAAATTATCTGCAAAATGAATCCATGTCCCAATTTATCTTCAGTTTGATTTCTATGAGATAAACATCCTTTCTTCAATTGTATGTATTGCATTAAAATGTCAATAGAGTGAGCCTCTGTGAAGCAGCTATAACTGATTTCCCCTGCTCTTCTGGAACCAGAGTAAAAAGCATATTTATGGGAGATACTCAGAGACTGTATTATTGAATAATTACTTGTTTGCCTTCAAAATGTTTTGGATGTTTAAGATGAAAAAATAATGTGTTATGAAATGTACCGCATAACCTGCTACCTTAAGCTCTGTGTCCTGTGTCTGGAATGATGTCTCTGTCATAGTTTCAAGTATATTGATACTTTACAATACTGTACCTAGAATGATGTACTCCCGACAGACTTTCAAATACTATTATTTTGTTTGTTTTCACTTCCCCTTATTGATGTACATATTGATTGTCCTGTTAATGAGACATTCCCACTCTGAAGAAAACAGCCAAAGTAGTAAAGTCAGCCTCCAGACTAAGCAATCTTGCACTTAATGTACTGAGTATTTAGGAAAAGAGAAATCAAGGCAGGCTTCCAACCTGTGACCTACTATATATGTTTGACATTGGCATGAGTCTTTTTAAAGATTTCCTCCTTCATTCAAACAGCTCTTTTCAATAGTAATGATAAAATCAACTGGATAATACTGTAACCATATCAGAAATAATGACAAGTAGGAATGAAAATTTCTGTCATCACAGTTTATATATTCAGGGTAATAAAACAGATGATATTACAGTAGAATAAAATGAAATAGATAATAACGGCATCTATGCCTGCATTTTGGGAGGTTTTTTTTTGTAGAAACATAATTACATTTACTTGTCATGATAATACATAATAATACACAGTTTAATAGCATATAGCAATTTTATATAATAATAATTTAAGCATAATGTTTTTATTCCTAAGGTATACTTGAAAGCAAGTAAAATATGGTGTGCATGAACTAAAATAAATGTGTACACTCACAGACTTGACATCTAATGGCCTGTGATCTATTTCACTATCTCAGTTTGGAGCACAAATAAAATGTCAAGATTCTAGGGGCTTGAAACGTAACTCGATGCTAGCACAGGTGCTTGGCCTGCGCCAGCCACAGGTTTAATCCTCAACCCTTAGGAGAGAAAGGCCAGGAGCTCACACAGAATCCGTCCACAGGTCTTCACTCTGGCCCTACCTGAATCATCATTATTTCTAATTGCAAGCTTTCTAGGGCCACAGAATACAGCTGTGTGAGTGGCTCGGAATGTTGGCTCCTTGATGCCGATGTGTGCTGCTGAGAGCATACCTAGTATTGTTACACAGCAAGGCATTACATGATACATATGCAAAATTAGTGAAACTTTAGTGCAGCCACAAGGATTTAGAATTTGGACCAACAAAAAATTCAAGTGTCAAAGAAGATTGTATCTGCAGCATCAATTAGAATTGTTGCTACATGTTCTGGCTTCCTCGCCTCCTCCAATTTTTTGACCAGAATCACTTTTCAAAGAACTGCTCTGGTTTTCCTACTTCAAACTGCATTACCTATCTTTCATATTCTACTCTTTTTAGAAGACATGATTACATTCTTGGAACATAATACATAATTTGCTGGCTTACTATAATGTTTTTTTGTAGTTGTTCTCTGCCTCTTGCTCCTGGACGATAGTGCTCTTAATGTATTTTCATCACTGAGACATTCCACACCTGGCAGGTGAGAGGCACTTGATGAACATGTCTTAGTTGTTTTTCAATTACTATTACAAGAAGCCATGTCCAAGGCAACTGAGAAAATGTTTAATTTGGGGCTCACAGTTCTAAAGGATTAGCGTCCATGACCCTCTTGTCGGGGAGCACGTCAGCGGGCAGCAGGCAGACAGGTAGGCATGATACGGGAGCAATAACTGAGAGCTCACATCCCAATCCCCAAATACAAGCCAGAGAGAAGTAACTGGGAAAGGCATGGGCTTTAGAAATTTAGGTGCCTCGTGACACACCTCCTCTAACAAGAACACGCCTTCTAATCCTTCCCAAACAGTTCCACCAAATAGGGAACAAATATTCAAACATATGAGCCTATCAGTGCCATTTTTAGTCAAACCAGCACATATCAATACTACTGTTAATATATCAACTGTACAGATCAATAGGCTTTAGTGTGAAACTTCAATACATAAAGAAAGCATAGATTGATCACATCTGCCCACCTTGCTTCCTTTTCACTCTTCTTCCTTAATCTACCTGAGCTACCTCCCATTCCAGTGCATTAGTCACTATTCTCATTCTTGTGACAGAGTACTAGATTAAAGCTATTTAAGGGTCTCAAAGTTCATTTTAGCTAAAGGGGTAAATCCTGTCTCACACTGCTGGGTATCTCTGGTGATAGAGTATGGACCACCTGGTCACATTGTATCCAGTGGAGAAACAGAAAAATGAAGGCTGATTCTTTATTCAGACTAAAGACTACATACAGCCCCTGGGATAGAGTCACTCATGTAAGAAACATTCAGTATTAGTCTTTTCTATCAAGTGCTCTAAAACCTGTGTTTACAACAAGGAATTTAAATCTTATCTCCTTTACCTTGAAATTTTTTTTATGCAAATGTTTTAATCTTCCCAGCTGGTAAAAATCTTTGTTTGTACACAGGTTTGCTACGGTCTGGAAGTTAAGTGATTTCTGTGGCAGGCCACTCTCTCCATTCCTTTCCTTTGCACTGAGTCTCCTAAAACTAGCCAATAGAAAACGACTCTGGGGTCTGACCCCAGTCACTGGGAAAAGGACCACTTACCACCTGCATTAGGATTAAAACCAAGTACACTCCTACCCTAGTGTTCTTGCTCTTCTAAGCATGTCATCTTGATCAGGAGTAAAGTTTTGCCTTCTTGAGTGTGGAATCTTTGAGACAGTGAACTTCATTTTAACACTAGTATTGAGTGAATCTTCATCAGTAAATTTTTTTCTAGAAGCATACTCATAGACACACTGGAAGATGGGTTTCCTTGATGATTTAAATCCAGCCAGGTTGATAATGAAGATTAATCATGCACCTAGTGTTTGTACTTTTGGGTCAACTTTTTACTTCCATGTGTAAGATATAGCATGTTATAATTGTCTCTACCTGCGTTATCTTGTTTTGCATAGTATCTTCTACTTATCTTATTTAGCTGTGAATGATGGAGTTTTATTTTTCTTTATGGTAGAGTCCTACTCTTGTAGCTACGTAAAATTTAAAGTTTATTTATCTTTCATCTGTTGGCTGATGCATGTGCTGGTTCTATATAGTGGGTGTTATAAATAGCGCTGCAAGCAAAGACCAGTAGGCAGAAGTCTCTTCTGCAGGCTGACTTAATGCTCTTTAGAAGTATCCCAGAAGTAGAGCCTCCGATCATATGAGTGCTCTGTGTTTAGCGATGTTTGCCTGAAGTCTGAAGTAGCAGGCCAGACTGCATCTGTAGTTTCGATGAAGTAAATTCTTGAGCTCAACTCAATTTCTTCTGGTTACAAACAGAACCCTGTCAGAGGGGATGGAGCCAGCCATGGTGTACGGCTCCATAACATCATTAACTTAAGGTCATCACCACAGGCATGCCCAGAGGCCAACAGATGTGAGCAGTCTCTCACAAGTGTGTCTGAGAGGTCACCTACAGTATTCTAGATGCTGTCAAGTTGGTAGTTGACTAGAACCATCACAGTCGCTGTAATGTTTTATACTTTCACTCATGGCATATGAGTGCTCTCTCTTTTCCATATCCTTATCAACAGTGTTCATAATAGTTTTGTAACTGGGGTGAATCCTATGCAAAAACAATTGCTTGTAAAAATATCTTTAAGTACTGTCTATTACATGGACTCTGTTGCCTGCTTTTCAATCACTTTCTCCTAATGGGGCTGCCTTGCCTGGCCTCAATGGATGAGGATACGTTTAGCCCTGATGTGATTTGATGTGTTGGGGTGGGTTCGTCACTGATCTGTGGGAGGGCTCACCTCTGATGAGAAGGAGAGGGTTAGGGTGAAGAGGCTGGGAAGGTGGGACCAGGGGGAGAGGAGGGAAGGAGCTACAATTGGGATGTAAAGTGAATATATAAATTAAAAATAAAATAAAAAAATACTTTCTTCTACTCGTCCCATGGTTTCAGGTCTTACATTAATGTTTTGCTTGTTGTACAAAGTACGGGCTAAGTATTGAACTTTACTGTTCATAGGGTTGTCTTGTCCAGTGTTCCCAGGACAGTTGTTGAGAATGCCTTTTTTACTAACAAAGGTAGCTCTTTTCAGTGTGTAGAACTGTACCTAAAAAAAAAAAAAGTTTTTCAAACTTTGCATCTTTTTTCACTCTTAAGATGAAGCTCCTACAATTTAATATTCACCAAGAAAAGTAAGCAACAATTGCCCCAAGCCTTGTGAGAGAGAAAGCTGTGATTATGTTATGTGCCATAAAGAAAAGGCTGCTGGGAAGGCAATGGAATCAGTGACCAGCTTTATCATTTTTAACCATATAAATTGTCTTATATTACCTAAATGAATACTTTCAATTACCTTGTGAGTAAGGGAAAATGACCTTTATTCTTGTTCTAAGAAGGGAAGTGGATGCTAAAAGAGATTAACTGTCTCTTCTATTTTTAAATGACTAAAGCTAAAGGGAGCCTGGGGCTTGGTTTCTCTTATTCTTTGACTGGAGCTGTTTCCATTATTAACATACAATAGAAAAAAATCTGAGAGGGTGACATATGATTATCACATTTGGTATTATCTTAAACAAATAAAAGTTTTTCTCTATTACACGTGAACTTGGGATGCAAGGATGGCTCTCTCACTTTTTCCAAAATTCTGTGCCTTGAATGAACCTGAGCTATGCAAAGCTGTTAGAAGAAATCTCTTATCACATTTAACCCATAGATGGTCATATAGAAAATACTTACGGTAGTGTGAATAAAAGTCAGGAATGTTAAGAATGTTGCTGTGTGGCACTGGCCTTTGATTACTTCACTGATCAGCAGGATTGATGGGCCTTATCTCTTATCACCTATTAACCTGATTTGTGTCATTATTCATAAAAGAATGACTTTGGTTGGTCAAAATGACTGTAGCATCCAAAGGTGTCTGAAGAGCTTGGCTATCTTAAAAATGGATAAGTTTCTATTTGTGTGTATGTGTGTGTGTTTGTGCAAATGACATACGTATGGAAGGAAGGTACGTGTTACCTAAGCTGTTGATTCTTGCCTTTCGCCTCACCTCACTAGTGGGCCCAGGGGAGAGTCTTTATATTCTCCTAGCTCCACTTCCCATCTTGCCATTGGAGTTGTGGACTGCAGACATGCACTCTGTGCCTGGCCTACCTGGCTTCTAGGGATCCACACTCAGCTCCTCCTGCCTTTGGGACAAGCACCTTTACTCACAGAGCCAGAGTCCCAGAATTCCAGAACCATAAGTGGAGATCTGAAGTCTAGCTATAATTGTAGCTGTTAGTGGAGCGTGCATGTGTGTGGGTGGGAGGGGATAGGTGTCAGGGTTGTGCACACCAGGCATGCATGCGTGTGTGTGTGTACATGTGTGTGTGCATGTGTGTGTGTTTGCGTGTATATTGGTGATTGTCTGCAGCAGTGGTGTAGACACACTGCCACTGGCACACACTGCTTCAAGAAGTCTGTTGCTTTCAGAGACCTCCCCCCCAGTAAAGGCAAATGCTTCACCTTGGGAAATAAATTCCCGATGAACTGGAATGAGGCAGAATTGAAATTTATTTAAAATATTATTAAGCTTAGATTTTAGGCGTGGGAGAAATAGAAAGAGCGGCTCTTGTGGAAGGGATGAGGGATAATGCACACTGGAGGGCCAAGGGGCCCTTCTTGATTTCAGTGTTTTAGAGTAGTCACAGTTTCTGGTGGCTTCTGAAGCTACATCTCGGAAGGCGCTAAAGAAACTTTTCCTTTGTGGGAAAAGACATCATAGATTGGTTCCTGATGTGAACAGGGTAGAGTCAGAGCACAGTGCTGCCGTAGGGCAGGGGCTTCTGGGTGGTTTTGATGTCTGGGATACAAACAAAGGCTGCCTGTAAATATCTGGAGGAAAATAAACCTGCACATGAAGGTCATGTGGGCTTAGGCCTTATGTGTGGTTCACTACTACTCTAGCGTTTTTATTAGAATATGTCTCTATTTCTGAAATATATTAGAAAATCTATGAAGATAGTGTTTTTCTTTGACAGTAATCTGAAAATCTATTTTTTCTGTTTTTTTTTTTCATTATCTGTGTATTAATGTGTGCATGTGTTGGTAAGTACATGTGTGTGCAAATACCTATGAGAGCCAAAAGAGGACATCGAATCCTCTGAAGTTAGGGTACAGGCAGTCGTCACCAGCCTCATGTGGGTGCTGGGAACTGACCTGGGGTCTTCTGTAACAGCAGTATACATCCTTAACTATTGAGTTACTTGTGCTGGAATCTTTGATTCTCAGCTTATGAAAAGCTTCAGCATGGCTTCCCTCCCTTTCCCTGGCTGCTGTATTTTCCTTCTCTTCCTGTCCTGCCTTATTGGTTGTTAGTGGGATGTCTGAAGAAGCTGCTTACACACTTTCTTACATGTCATGCAGTTCGTGCCACATTTCACTAATGTTTGATAAGTTCATCCCTTTTCTCCATTTGGCTGTGGGGCCAGCACGCCTGTGGGCTTGAGGAGAGGGCTGCATGCTCAAGCCCTGTTAGTCATTAATCACACATAGGAACACCTTTTGTGGTTGCCTTTAAAAAAAAAATCTAAGAGTGCATTTATATGCATAACTACACATCAGCATGAAATAACAGGGACACAAACCAGTGTGTATGACAACCTGAGGAACTGCTAATTGCTGAGGATATGCTCATGGTTCTACAGAACTGTCTACACTGAGGCAATTGCCTTCATTAAGTAAAGCTTCAATAATTCTTAATATAATTAGTGATGAGAAAAGACAGCCTGTGACTGCGTATAATTTATGTGCATAATAAAGTCACCATTGACATTATGAGTCACTTATGTTTTTCCTTTCGTTTTCACAATGGTTTCCAAGTATTGCTTGCTAAATTATCTTTTCCTTATTCCATACTGGCCTAATGCAGCTGCATGATGGGAGGAGGTTGCAATGTGATTTCTGAAAGTGGAGAATTCAATGCTAGGCCTAAAGTTTACTAGTTCTTTCAGTGTCTATACTACCGCTGTCTTGGATAATTTTTGCATCTTGTTTGTGTATGTGAGAAAGTGTCCATTGCAGGATTCTCCTCTGTTATGGTTCTCCCTTTCCTTTTTGAACTTCTTTGGGATTTTCATTATACTGTCTTTGTTGTGGTGCACCTTGGATGCTGTCATTTGTTGAGGCAACATGCATCCTCAAGGATAATTCAAACCTCTGCTAAGAGAAGTTTGAATGTATTCAATATCTGTTTTATTTCCACATTGAGAAAAGAAACCCTGTTCTGTAAAACCATAAGCCTACTAAGTGCTCTGGGAAAAAAAATAAATTCTGTAGTTAAATTATTTTGCAGAGTGATATTTGTAATATTCCCCCCTTTCATAGATCCTTAAGGTCCGTTAGCTGTTTAGAGGGTCTGTAATCCATTTGTTTGCTTCATAAAGAAATCTCGACATTAACTGAGCACTGGATTTTGTTGTCGTCACTTTGTATGTGATATGAATGCCCACTGAAAGCAGTGATAATGTTGCATTAGAGACAAGATGCGCTAACGGGGACTTTGTTAGGAAGGAAATGGTATTCTTTGGGGGATATTAGACACATGCTCTTTTAGAATATTTAAGATTTGCTCAAGAGTTATGTGCTCATTTCTCTCAAACTTGACAAACTATTTGAATCAGCTGTTGCTTTGGTAAGTATAGACTGAGTAGATTTGTCATGTGCACAGCTTCTCTAGCAAGCTCATGTATGAAACCAAAGCTGCCATGAAGACAGTGGTGTTACATGATTTAATCATAGTTCCTACTCTTCACTTTTCACATGCTGGGCTCTGGAACATTTTTTTCCTGTGTGTGTCACTGCTTGCCTGAGCCTGAGCCATTACTGATTCTTTGACTAGAAATTCTCACTATAGCTACGACAAACAAAATCTCTCCTGCAGGTAGGAAGCAGGGTGGGGTTCGGAACTAGATACTCCAGGGAAAGGATGAGTGGGTCACATGATTTTCTTGCAGCAGTCTGTCTCTGTGACTTCTCTGGATCTTACCTTCAGTGGAGAAGCTCATTCAGTGCTACAAGTCTCTTCAAATCAGCAGAGATGCAGGATATTTATTATTATTATTATTATTATTATTATTATTATTATTATTATTATTAAACATAGTAGCTGAGAGTATAGCTATGTAATTGAGCCTTTGCCTAAATTGTACAAGGAATTGGCTGTGATGTTCAGTGTGGCAAAAAAATCAAAACAATAATCGATATATGGTTGGATAGATGGATGAATGAAGAAGATATAATTAGCCTTGTTTTAAATTTGTGTTTACTGAAGAAAGAATGGAGAGCTGCAGTTCTGTTTAGTTATATTCATTGTTTTCTGACTTTTGCCTAAAGAGCATATTTGTGGTGTAAGTGGACTTTATAATCAAGGACGAAATGACTGTCAGATAATCTAAGGTCCTCCCAGAGGTAATAAAGAATGAAGGTATCTTATGCTTTCCTAGATAGCCTGACATTCATTTGATAAATGTTAATCTTTTTGCCATTTTAAAATTAAAAGTGAAAGCATAGTTATAACAAATAAAAGATTGGCAGCCGTATGATGAAACACCAAAACTGCAGTGTTACTTGGGTTCAAAAAGTCCAGGTTCTCTGGAATGAGGTCATAAACAGAAGGTCTCAGAATTTGGCCCTTTCTAGAGACAAGTGCATTTGTTATGAAATAGGGAGAAGGGAGGGTCCTGTGTACAGAGGGTCCTGTGTGGACTCATGCTGTCCGTTTCCCAGAAGGGCAGAGAGGGGAAAGAAACTCCCCTTCAGGTCCACCTTAACCAATCTAAAGTTGAGAGAATATATTAAAACTTTAATAAACTTGAAACTAATTCATTTGACCGAAAAAGAGATGCTATTATCTTTTCTCATTAAAATCAAAGACTTTGGAGACCAGTTCTTTACATTAGATTTTACTGATGGCTTCTTACAAGGTATTACTTTTCTTAAGCAGATTAATCCTGCATCCAATTTATATCCGTTCTCCAGGCCTTACATCCTAGTCTATAAAGTGAAGCTTAGGTAAGATGATCTCTAAGGGCTCATCCACTTTCAGGACACCACGATTCACCCATTCTGCAATGGGTTTGGTGAAGGACAGAGAAACCAAATTAGGTATGAATGAGGAATTAGAAATTTTATTATCAGTTACTTGATGAAAAAATTAATAGATGGCTTTCTAATGGTCAATTTGGGACTGTTTACAAATATAATATTCAAAATTAAGTAGAAATAATCACTACCACATTATGCTATGCTACTCTGATTTCCAGGGATGGTGTTCTGAGGCTAACAAGATAGAACTCTACACTACGTAAATATTTGGTAAACATATATCAAGAAACTTCTATCACCTTGGGCATAGAAAAGTGTGCAGTAGCAACAGCCAGATAGTGGGTAAAGGCACTTGCCATAGAGACTGATGATCTGAGTTAGATCCATGGACTCCACATGATGGAAGCAGAAATTCAGTCCCTGAAAGATGTCCTCTGACTTCCTCATGGGTGTGTGGCCTGTCTACAAACAACAACTCCCCCCACCACACACACACAGAAATACCACCTAATTTATAAAGACAAGAAGACTCAGCAGCAAGTGTACCTAGGTAGAAATTGCCTATTAGTTATTTGTCTCTCCATTGACAAGATGAATGTTTGATTGAGGCCAGCTGATTTGGATGGCCCCTATACTCTTGTTTGAGGCATCTATACTCAGCTTTCAGCTGGAAAGGCTTTAATATGTTACTGTTCATGTGGGTCTAGGTTATGCTTAAACATTTCATTGCAAAGTACCTCAGGTTATTTAACACTGTAAACATTTTTCTTTTCATTTTTTTTAGGTCAACATTTAGAAGTGGAAAAATTATAAGGTAAAATTTAAGGTAAAGGCTAAGTATTTTAGGGTAATATTTTTAAAGGGCTGCTAAATTAGATGGCCAGCCTTTGAGAAGCTAGATCCCCCATCCGTCTTTTTGCTGGTAGCTCTGGGTTTTGTTTTGTTTGGTTGTTTTTATCATGGTTTTCCAGATCATAACATTATACATTCATATTAAAATCCACTTGCACCTTGGAACCCAGAGAAATAAATTCTAAATGCATAAAAGCATGCGTGAGGAATTGCCTCTAACTCCCAAATGGAAGGTCATTGCTTAGTATTTATGTGACCTCGTCTACTTCCTTCTTCATGCTCCATTCAACACCAATGTGCAAGCCTTCAACTCACTCCCCATGCATGCTGATAAATAGATTGGCTTCAAACGGTCACACTCCAGCTGCTTACCAAAACGACACACTTTAAAATGTCTCAGAAGTGTCTCCCAAATTTGAGCATTGGACCTGATATCCTTTGAATAACAATATTCTGCTTTTCTGGGCTGCAAAGTTAGCCTGCTAGGTTGTGTTGGAGGATGGGGATTACCACAGGGTAGAAAGGCTCACTGATGGGAGCTGCACTGCTCTGCCTGTACCTTGTCTAATTGCTCACATAGCTCAGCCATTTGGACAACTCCATCACCGCAATTCTGTATTGTCTTACTACTTAAAATTTAATTTCCATAATTACTGACGACATGAAGTATCTGTCATAATCATGATCCACATGAATGTGGAAACATGCTGTTCTCCTTCACACAGAATTACCTCCTACTCTAATACGTGTTTCTATCCCCAGATGGGAGGAGATGTGAAAATAATGATGTCTTTAGATACAGTTGTGTGTACATATCCTGGGGCAGGCGTAGGCTTGAGATTGGCAATAGTTAGCTATTAAAATATGCTACAACCAACTTATAAACAGGTTAAGATGTATATATGCTTCATTTTTTGGTGGTGGCAACCATCTTGATGGTGCTGTTTGACAAAATTCCAGTGCTTGCACACCCTGGACTGCCCTTCACTGCCCTTGGTGGACATCCTCTATATTACTTTTGCTTGTATTTATATTCTTCACTGTTAAAGGCCTTTCACCAAAAGCTAGAACTGGGATAATGTAACAATTCTTATAAAAGCTGGTGTTAAGATGAATAAAGTTACTGAGGGTTCCCTAGGAAAAACAGCTAAGCAGAAAACTGAGTCTTGCATAGAACCTATTGCTTAGAAAAACCCAGTTAGATCATTAGTTTGTAAACAATGATAGAGATCTGAGAAAAAAAAAAACATTAAAGAAAAACAGCAAAATTTCAGAAGCTGACAAACTATAACCGAATCATTAGTTTTCATGTCCAGCTTCAGATACGTGAAACTAGCATGGACAGGAAAAGATTTTGATTATACAATTAATGACAAACCTTGGAAGCTTCATGAAGCCAAAGTAAGCAATTTTAGGAATCCTGATGTTTTTCTATCCTTTACAGGATTTTAATAAAGATAAGGATCCTATTGAAACAAGGGTTTATGGAAAAGGTGCAGAGGAACATTTTGGCTCAGTGAACTTGCCTGCCTTCCTGAGCAGACTTGTAAGATCCGAGCTTCTCTGATAATGGAGAAAAACAAAGGACACACTGCTTTTGCTTAAGAAATGTTTGTGTGCCGATAGAAAGGCTACACAGTATTTTAAGAATCAAAGGAAAGAATGGTGGTCTTCTGTCAAATATAAAAGAAAAATGGAAAAGGAAAAGGAAGAATTAGATAAGGGACTGAGAGATTTGGCTTCCACAGAAAGGTAAGTTTGATATAATAGGAAGTCAGAAATAACTCCTGGTCTATAAATTCTGTGCCAAACTTAAACAGGCTCAAACTCAGAGTCTTCCTGTCCAGCATTTCTACAAACACAAGGCTTTACGACACCAATCTTAAAGAAAAAGATACTGAGTTAAAAGAAAACTGATTTTATCATAATGTTAATGTTTTAGTTCCTGTGACATTTGCCGTTTTCTTGCTTTGTTTCTTTTGTTTCAATATACTTATGTAATTAATTGAGGAAGATTTTTAGAAAAATTTATTCTAAAAGGTTGTAGAATCAATCATTAAAGTTTTTATGATTTCATGTATAAATAAAGCCTGTGAGAGACACAGGTTGTCAGAGCAGGTCAAGCCATATCGAGATGTGCTTCCTCTCTGTCAGCCTCTCATAAAACAAAACTAAATGGTATCCCACACTCTCCCCTTGCAGCTCTTGAATCCACCCACTTGAAGCCCACTCCTCACCCAGGGCTGGACCCTGGCAATTTTTTTTTTTTTTGTGTTTTTAATTACTGCCCTGTCTAATCATGGGCAGTAACAAAGGGCTAAACTATTAACGTAGGGAAGGTCTGAAGAATTTGGAAGTATTTGTAGAAAACTGAAATTTATGGAATAATTTTATTTATGATATAAAATGAATGAAAGAGAGACATAGTACTCATACCAAAGGAGCCATAAAGGAGTCAATCCACCCTAGCAGGACTATGACTTCCCTGGGCAGTATGTGTGTAAACCAAGATAAAAAGGCCGTTAAACCAGTCAAAAGATGAGCAGTCAGGGCTCCGTTTTCTGCACTCTCTATCCAGTTTGTAATGGATAGGCTGGTGTGTGGTGCTACAGCAAGACAAGGCCACACAATTTTGAGAATATAGGAAATAAAATGTGCATTCAGTTCAGGTATAGAGGTCTGAAGGAAAAACCGAGGGAAATTTGGAAACATAACTATTGCCAATTTAGAGTGCTGTAGAAATCAATACTGAAAATATATCATTATCCAATGCAACTCTCCAGGAATGGTGATGTTCATCCTCTTCTATCACTGATGATCTCTGGTTGTTGTTATGAAGTCTCCTTGTCCTTTAACTCATCTCTCCTGTTCACTCTTTTTTTCTCTAGGCTCACTTCTCTAGTCTGGCTCCATCTCCCTGGGCTTTAGTCCTCAGTTCCAGCCCCACTCCCTGAGTTCTGCTTTTCATGCTGCCCCAAGATGCTCACTTTGTATTTCCACCATGCTCAATTGGTAACCTTAGGACTTGAATTTCTCTGTTTGCTCTGCTTCTCACTTTTCACACATGGAGGTCCCTTCTTAAAGGCAACAATGAAATACACCCATAATCTTTTTGTTACATAATATTTGAAACTTGGGTGAGTACTTTCCTTTCTCTCAAAATTGAAAGCATTCCATTTCTTCAAGCTCCATGTTCCAGCAGAATCCTGGTTTTGCACTGAGCAACACAGCGTACTTTGATTTCCTTTCTCGAAAGGCTTTCCTTATACTCACAAACGGCTTAAAAAGAGTTCTTTAAAATCTCTAGCTTTGTTTGTATTAATTGTTCAAATCATGCGTGTAGTATGACATTAAAATTGCTATAAAAGTTCATGAGTTCCTGTTGCCTGAAAGTAATAGTCTTTAATACTTCTTTTTTTTAGGTGCTTTTTAAAAATATTTTATTATTATTATTAATTATACTTTATTCATTTTGTATCCCCCATAAGCCCCTCCCTCCTCCCCTCCCGATCCCACCCTTCCTCCCTTTTCTGCATGCATGCCCCTCCCCAAGTCCACTGATAGGGAGGTCTTCCTCTCCTTCTTTCTGATCTTAGACTATCAGTTCTCATCAGAAGTGGCTGCATTGTCATCTTCTGTGGCCTGGTAAGGCTGCTCCCCCTTCAGGGGGAGGTGATCAAAGAGGAGGCCAATCAGATTATGTCAGAGGCAGTCCCTCTTCCCATTACTATGTAACCCACTTGGAAACTGAACTGACATGGGCTACATCTGTGCAGGGGTTCTTTAATACTTCTTAACACACCTGATATATTCATGGAATCTGATGTGTGAGCTACACCATAGGAAACTCTTACTCTAGAAATTCCTTTCCTCTCCCACTCGAATACCTTTATTTCCCTTTTCCTTTTCATTTCACATCTGTCTTTAGTTCATGTCTTTAGTGTTTAATTTTTTTAAACACCATAATGTCCTGTGGTTCTTCTTTGAATCCTGTTGTAATTGTGCACATACTTTCTGAATCATTTCATGTTAAGATACAATCTGCTGCTACCTCACCAGGAAGGTAATGCTCATCTTTTTGGATTGTCATCTACATTGTGAAGTTTTCAGAGACAGCATAATACTGAGAGCTGTGACTTGTCACTTATTCTTACCAAAGAGCATGATGACAGACAGAACTGGAGAACCAGTGCATAGACTGAGGGAGAAAAAAAAAAAACAAAAAACAATCAGGTAGCAGCTTCTGCAAGCCCATGGAACGTGGCACTGTCCAACGTCCTGAACTACCTTTGGGAACCACCTGTGTGAACTTAGGTGCCTGTATGGCAGAGTGTTTTTGCCTATGTGCATGCTTGAGCTTCTCCTTGTGCTGCTGGTGCTTAAGAAAGATGCTACAGAAATGTGCTATTATGTCCACCTAGGTAGGTTCTCTCCTTCTGGTAAATACACTGTCCCTTAAAAATAGATGTGTCTCACTATGATCCAAGTCCTAAGAGTTTACAGTAAAGAATACATGGGATCAGCACAGCTGGAATGGGGCTGAGTCATATGTGTTCAGAAGAATAAGCCCGATTTGATCAACTTAGCTTTGAACCATAGATCACAAAGTTCTGCTTGTGGGTGCTGCCTAGGACCATTCCCTTATGAGTGCCCACTCTCATCCCACTAACACAAGCTTCCACAAAGTTTTGAATATGCTGCAATGGTCAAAACAAGAGGTATATCATTCTTGCCAAGACAACAATAGGACTTTCTTGTGCTTATAAACAATTAATGAAGTCAACTAGTTTCAATGATGGATTCTTAAGAAAATCTGTGTCCTTGAACAATACTCAAGAAGAAGAAAATGGGCATATTCCATTCAAAGTTCCCAAAGCTTCAAAGATGCCCCTAGGCAAAGAAAGGAAGATCTTTCCATCAAAAGGAATGTTTTAAAACGATGGGTAGAATAAAGTCCTCCAAAGACAAGCTTTGAAGAAAGGTATGGATTCAGAATGAACTGTCTGAAATACTCCACAGTCAGCAGGAAACATTATAGAACATGTCAATCTTTGCTACACTCTTAGGTTTGTTTCTTGTCTTGCAATTTTATTCAACTGATTAAAAAAAAAAAGCTGTGCTAAGTGCTCTCATTCCCTACTTTAAGCAGCGTATTTATTCTTATTCTGGTTACTAGTTGTTAGTTTGTAACCAATCTGTGCTGCTGTATTGTCTCTCTTTCTTTTCAGTTCTATCACTTTTTGCTTTGTATGTTTGGCGGTCTCTGTATTAGTTCCATCTGTGTTAATTTTGAATATTTCACCCACTGTCTTCTGCCCTTCACTGTTTAACAATCATTGATTTTTTGGCATGCCTTTGTATATGTGGGGTTATGTTTTTCCCGTCTTTCAGCATTTGAGTGGACTATGCCTGGCTTGGATCTGCCTGTTTTTTGTTTTGTTTTGTTTTTCTTTCTTCCTTGCAGCTTTTGAGCTTTGTGAATGTGTGGATTAAGGTTTCTCCTTGAATTCTAACAGTTGAGTCGTTATGTGTTTAAGTTTTTCTCCATTCCTTGCTGCTCCTGTGCTTCCAGATACTGACTGGTGTGACTTCATCATTATATTTTGCTCAGTTTTCTCCTGTTTCTTTTTTATCTGCTCTTTAGCATGTATACCATGTAATAGCCTACCTTCCAGTCCATTAAGATTCCTATTGTTAGTTTAAGTCTGCTATCAATATTTTCTGGTAAAATTTCTCTCTAATTATTGTCCTTTACCATGGAATTTCAGTTTGATGGTGAGCTGCTAAAACTGCCACATAGGAGGACCCTTATGAAGAGACCATTACTGTTTCTGTTTTGTTTCTTCATCTGATTCACATTTTCATACTTCTCTGATGTCTTCTGTCTTCTAAGTTGTTTGATTGAAAACTAGACATTTTAGGTAACTTCCTGCATCAGCTCTGGACACTGACTGTTAGGGTGGGTCTGCTGTTTGCTTGTTTGTTTTGTGGTTTTGGTCATAGGAAACAAGGTTTCACATATCCTGTGTTGTTCTTGAACTTCTTTGTAGCTAAGGATGAGTTAAGCTCCTGATTCTCCTGCTGTCCCCTCCCATGTTCTGGGTGTGCCATCACACCTCACTTGGTTACTTTTGTAGTAAACTGTCAGAATAGGTTTTGTGATGTTCATTTTTTTCTGTATTAGGCCTCTGCTGCCACTTTACATAGTATGTGGGCTCCGTTACTGTCTTTTCTTCTATTGACATCCCGTGGTTGATGCTTGACTATTGTTCTGGCAAGAAGTCCTTGAGCTGTTTCTTCCCTGTGTCTCTATTGAGCTTCTCTTTCCTGATGTGCTAGATGGGAGGCTTTGTGATTTGTTCTGGCCACAGGAAGGACCTCCATAGCTTTCTCTTTGTTTCTTTCTATAGCTTTCTCCTTAGTCTTGATGCTGTTTCATTTATTCCAATCTTGACTTTAGTGTTCATATCATGCAGGTCTCCACTGTATTCAGTATTGCATTTCACTTCTCAACCCTTTTTTCAAAAACAGTCCCTCAAGATTTCTCTGGATCCCTCTTTCCAATCAACCTCTTGTCCTTTTGGGCAACGTATCTGTCCCACAGTGCTGGAGGCAGAGGGCAAGATATTGAGGTGTTTTATTTGAAATGTGTTTCCTGTTGTCTGTGCAAAATACTTCTGCAGTTGCTATGGTCTCTTTAGATGACTTGTGGGTATATTTAATATTTTCATAAAAAAAAAAACAGTTCATACCAACTATAGTTGCATGCTGGAAAGAAGTCTGTGGTAGTTCTTGACTCCCATCTTGGATGGGTTTTCTAATAGAGCCCTGTTTTAGAACTTCCTCCTCCTTGGACAGTGCTCTCATGCCATTTGCAAATCAGTCTCTGAAGCTACTCTCAGTCTATGTTATGACTCTCTAACTTTACTCATCTATAAGTTTCACAAAAATGGAGAGTTTTTTTCCTTCTTGCCACTGCTTCTGGGTCCTTTGGGCTTTACTGGCTCAGTTCTCTCAGGTGCTAAATAGCATTGCATTTGCAGAACAAGTTCATGTCTTGTTTACCTATTTGTCACCAAGTGAAAATTTGTATTATTGCTGTTTGGAAACCATTAAATGAATAATATTTCTAAAGAAATTTGTACCCATGTGTTTGTAAAGATAAACACTTATGGATGCATATGATGGAAGTGCAATTTCTGAATATGCTAACTATGGCCTGTTTAACATTTAACCATCCACAGAGCTGTTTTTAGAGTAGCTGTGCTATGAAGTATTCTCACCAATACTGGGTCACTATCTCATATCCTGGTCAGATTTGATGTTATCTCTCTTTATTGTACACATTCTAGTGATTATGTAATCCCTTGTCTTGTGTTTTGATAGATTTTTAAAACTTTTAATTGTGCATGTATATATGTATGTATGTATGGGCGGGTTGTGCCCATCAATGCTCTGTCTGCCAGAAGAAGGAATCTCCTTCCCTAGAGTTACAGTTACAGAGTTGTGAACCGCCTTCATGGGGTGTTAGGAACAAGAGTAAGAAAGCTTTTGATGGCTGAACCATCTCTCTGGTTCCAGTTCTCTAGTTTCATAATTATGATAAACAGTTTTTAATTGGCTCCAAATAAAATAATCCGTATTTTCAAAAGACACCGTGGATTCTTTCCATGAAATCTGAAGATACTCAACTTTGTCTCGAGGGAAAACTAGGTTAATTGCAAGTTATCGGCATTTTCTTAAGTGACTTTATGAGCAATATTCAAAAACCATATATACTAAAAATGAGACTGTCAACTTATAAATGCTGCTATGTTTTATGAGGCATGTCTCATCTTTTCAGCTCCTATCTCACTGACTTGCTTTTTATCTGTGTGGAGCCTTTCCTGGTGTTAACTGCACGTGGATCTTATTCTTCTGTGTCAGTGTGCTTCTCTCACTCTGCAGCAGCAGATGCTGCTGATTCCTCAGCTGGCCTGCTCATGGCATCTGAGGCCAGGCATGAAGGTGAATGCACAGCTGAAGCCTTCCTTCTAGGAAATTTGTCCAAAAGTAAGACAAGAAAATTGCCTTTTTCGCACTGAAGTTTCTATTTGGGTGATTTTTATAGGCTCATAAAAATTGTAGAGCTTAAACAGACCTTCCACATCATCTTGTCTATTTTATTTTAAGGTAAGAAACATGGGTCTTAGCATTGTATTTTAGCAATTTTTAAAAATGAAAGTCTTTGAGTCTTACTAACATTTCTGTGTATTAAAAAGTTTATTCTTCAGAATAAATATGACAAGCCGAGTCTTAATGAGCATGCTTGAATTGATTTTTACTAACTATTTCTTTTAATATGGCTTCAGTATTCTCAAGAATGTAGAGCTTTCATTAGATATTCCAAAACACAGAAACCAATATTTGAATACAGACATCTGATATTTAGTATATAATTGAAATATCACTATTTCTTGTAAAACAATAAGAGATGTTCATGGTAAAATAAATTTGAATTTGTTTATGAATAAACAAATAATCATTGTCATAGAAGAGTCCAGAGAGTATATGTAAATACGTAACCTTAATATATGTAAATTTGGATTTATGATAAAGAGAAACACTTGCATAGAAACTTTGCTTAGAGTTTTATGATTCTAATACGTTTCTGTTTTAAAGAACTAAAAGTGGCAGACAATCTGCATTTTGTTGCTATAACAAAACACCTGAGTCAGGCCACCAATAAAATAAAACTTAGCTGACACTTTTAGAGTTCAAGGCATGGTGCCAGTATTAATGCTGATCTGGGAAAACCCTTCCTTCATCCATCATTGTAGAAGGCCATGGTGGAAATGATTGCTTATATCACTAATGAGGACACCAAACAGTAACACAGAGGCTCTTTGAGGCTTCTGTAATTGTCCTCTCTCCAGAACTCTCCCACCGGAAATGACAGATGTCTTTTGAGAGCATGCCCCTTTTCACTGAGGATCTCCTACCGAGTTCCATCTCTAAAGGTCTCCATCACCTTTGAGCATCGTATTGTCCTCAGATCACACTACCTGCACAGGAACATCTGAGGTGACAGTCCACCTCTAAATAGTAGCACAACCTCATGGTATGTAGAAAGCAAGACTCTTAAGAGGTGGTTTCAATGACAGCAAGGGAGGAAACACCTTCTTAAGCATTTTACCCATTTAACGGGTAAAAAGTCCTAAAGGCAATATTTCCCCGACCCCCAATATAAATACCCTTAGTGACTAGAAGCAATGGTTATTTAGCCTAAGGAAATCAATTCTCAGAATAAATAGGGAAGCAATACAAGTGAAGTAGAGAAGGATCCGTTCCTCCTGAAAAGCGGGCAGAAGACATTGCTGCACAAACTGCAGAGTAGAAGCCGGAACCCTTTCTTGGTAATTTGTGGCATCAATTAATTAAGACAAAGATGTCCCATTTGCAGCAATCAGATTGGCAAGGCCATAGGTATTAAGTGTTGTCTGTTGAGAAGAGGTGCTGAAAGCTCAGCTGCGCGTCTGATTGTTTCTCTGGTTTGAACATGGAAGCTCCCTCCCTCAACTCATACAGGAGCTGAATTGCCCTCAGAGGATAACTTTATCTGACTGTTATGTTTTAAAATGTTTGGAAAACATTTTAAAAAAAATGTTTAAAGACTGTCCTCTGGGAAGAAATTAAGGTTATATTTGATCCTTAGGATTGTATCTTGATAGCTTTCATAAGAAAATAAAAGAAACCACTATGTGATTTAATCCGGCATTCCCTTAGTACAACCCATGCAAAGCTCCTTGGGTATTGCAACTCCAAACGCATGTGCCAAAATAAACCTCTATTCTTTATGAAGTGGCCAGCTCAGGTATTTCATTACAGTAATAACAACAACAGTGACAACTACAGTGTTGTGATAGTTACTCCCTTGAGAATCTTACGGTGATAATAGTGGTGAAATTCAGTTTGTTTCACAGTATTCTTCAGTTCACTGTGCTGTGTGCTGTATTCTCCCATGGTTCATAAGATGTTTAAGGGGCATTCACCACCACAGCATTGTTGGGAAAATAAAGTCAGGAACTCCCCCACTAGCTGGTAAGTAAAGTGTGGTTCCTGTATTTACCTAGAATAATTACCATGTCTCATAACAATGCTAGAGATACAGATATGATCTGAAGTGACAACAGAGGGAGCAGAATTAGATGAGAAGGCATACTGTGCTTTTTCTCGATGCCCAAGTAGCAAACCATACTCAAACTAAATTCAAATGTCATTCCTTTACAGCAGTTAGTTATTGTGAGCAAATGGTGATTGAATTGAGGATGACAGATATAGGAAAAGATAAGCAAAATATACAAATGCAGGCATTCAAAAAGAAATGACATTTATAGAACAAAGGTAAGACCTAAGCAGAGACAATTATCTAAGAAATGTTTGCTTCACCTATAAAAATAAGACAAATTAGCATTCAGTTCATTGTAACTAGCATTGTTCTTTCAAAAATTGAATTATAGGAAATAATGTCATATTTGACCTGGAAACCAGTGACATATTAAAATAAAACAAATCAAGTTATTCTTGAAACAATAAGTGATGTGAGCTTATAAACATACATCTTTTAATTTGATGTGCTTGAAATGTCTGGGAACAGAGATGGAAAAACTTCTGAATGAAAAGCGTTAGCATGTACTGTCATGCCACCAGCCTGGTGAATCTCAAGGTGCCTGCCTGTGTGGGGATTTGGTAGGGTGTTTTTGCAAAGGACTTATGGAGAACAGCGGTCATCCCAAGCACAAGAAAGGTCGGTCCCCGCATCTTCTTGTCTTTATGGTCATCGGCAATAGTTACGGATACCAGCACAGGAAAAAAAAACTTTGCTGGCCCCATCTAAGTTCCTGTGATTATCTGCAGAGAGGAAGTGACTTCATGACGTGTTATTAGTCTACTCCAATTCTGGTGGCTTGTAATTATTAACATGGTTTCCTGCCAGCTCCTATCTCATACATCTTAGCAATTCCACACCAATCATACACGAAGTCCAATTTGTAGTTCTAATCCATGGAGCCTTCATTTAAGAGCACTGTCATGTTCTTAACCTCCTAAAAAGTTTTGACTATATTTTCTTTTTCTGACCTTTGCCATCCTGGAGTTGCTAATTTAATAACTATAATGTCCTCAGAAGTCAAGGTATGGTGAGAAACGATCACCCTGAACGGTCTGAAATGAATAGTGGTAGCTTTATCGACACTGTGAAAGGACAAGTCACACCTTAGCATCTTTAAGTATCAGTGTGGCCTGATGGACACAGCGCAGGTGGGTCAGGGATGCTGCTTGTAGTTGGCCACAGGTTCTTTCCTTGTGTGACCTTGATCAAGCTAACTAAACCTGCTGAGTTTCAGCCTCCTCATCCCTCCACATTAATTCTCTTCTCACCGCCACGGAGTGCTCTGATTTTGAATTATGTGATACTTGTAAACTTCTTAGCACTTAGACCAAAGCATCACACATGATCAGTGAATATATTACCTATTATTCTGCAGTCTTAAATGCATATGATGATTCAATCTCTTGATCTTGGGCCATAAACCTTTTTATACCGACATTAACATACTTTTATTCATCCCAATTAAATTTCACCTCTCAACTTTTAGGATTCGCTCATTTTTCCAACAGATTTTCTTTTAAGGATCATTTTTATCATCCAAATGATAGCAAATGACCTTTATCCAGATCCCAAATTTGAGTTAGAGGTTAGAGGAAAATAGTTAGAGGTTATGAGGAAACTTCACAATAAATTGAAACAATTTGGACAATCTCTAAATTATTATTGGCAATATAACTGTATCAGCGATTACACACAGTGTTTTATTTTTCTACATTTGTTTAAATGCAGATTTTAAAGAAAATGTTTAAACACATTTACTTTGTGTGTATGTATGTGTACTTGTGTATGTGATGTGTGACTCTACCCTCATCAAATAACACTTTTATAAGGGTATTGGCTCAAATTCAAATATGCCCACAGACCCATGAATATTTAAATGTACTCATATGGTTCAAGTAACTCCTTTTGAAGTTTGTGTTTATGTCTGTGTATATATCATATCCATGTGTGTGTATGTTTATATCTGAGAGGAAGAGAGACAGAGACAGATACACAGAGAATGATGCACATATGAAGTTGGAGGACAGCTCCTGGGAGTTGTCCTGATATATGGGTTCTTCTGATATATGGGTTCTGGTGATTGAACTCAGATTGCCCAAGGTGGTGCCACGGACTTTTACCTGCTAAGACATTTAACTGGCCCTTAACGACAGATGCTATTCATTAATATTGGAAACCTTAAT
The DNA here is from genome assembly GCF_907164565.1 of Psammomys obesus. Taxonomy (NCBI): domain Eukaryota; kingdom Metazoa; phylum Chordata; class Mammalia; order Rodentia; family Muridae; genus Psammomys; species Psammomys obesus. Next base: position 17,567,800 of record NW_026594428.1, read on the forward strand.
ATACCAAGATTGGCTGATTTGTGGCATCTTGTTTGGGAAGACTGGTGTTAAACAAACTGTTGAAAGCTTTGATGCAGACCTGATTATGAGTGGACAGTACATGTCCCTTAAAGGAGAGCTTCTGGTGTCTCTTATTGGATTAACTATCATCCTCTTTGCAGAGCTGTTGAAATCCAGAGAAATCCTGAAACATGATCACAAGTGATGCAAGTTAGAAGGGCATTCCAGGATGCTGTGACCAGCATTCTCTGGCTGATGACCAAGAACATTATTGTTTTTATTCAATTCCCAGGTTCTTCCAACGTTCATAAATCTAGCAAGACACCAAGTCAGCCTTGAGGGATTTGCTCTTCATGACCCAATTTGGGAGCTTAGTGATTAGCAGTAATTTTTCAAGTGCTTTTAAGAGACCTCTGTGAATTAACTCTGGTTGTATTAATCATGTATCTGTTTTCTGACAACTGAAAACAGACAAAATAAGGTTCCTGGCTTAAAAAAAATAGTCAGAGCCTTGAGCACACTGAAAACAACAACAAAACAAACAAACAAAGAAACAAAACAGCAAGCATAGTTACTCTTCCTAAGACTTAGAAAGAGGTCACCAGTGCTATTTCATGTTTTTCCAAACATGTATGTCTATAAACTCTTCCCATACCTCTGTGTTTGAATTTGCACATGAGTTTAATACTTTTTGTTGTTGTTGTTGGAGCTGTACCAGAGGAACAAAAGCAAACAAAGCATGGGTTAGTGTACTTGTAGGGGTGGGAAGTGTAATAAAATGGCTTGCTGTACCTGAGATAATGTTCCTCTGACTGCCTCTGCTACTCTAAAGAAAGTACATTAATTACACAGTGGCAGCCACCGGAGACAAAGTCACAGTGTCTTGCAAAACTAAAAACACATTCATAGGCTCAACCACTTAGCAACTTGTTGAGACTTAAATACCCTGACTCTACAATTTGTGCAAGCAGATGGAATATAATTTTGTAATTAGCAGTGTGTACCTTTCTAATATGATGGTGTTTTCTGTACTCTGCATGAATTATGCAAATCTCTTTACCTGTACGTTTATATTTCACTTCTCACCTCATTACTAAATACCATGCATGGGGTAGTGTTCAGTCTGAAGACAATGCAATTAAAACCTTTGAATGAAGTAATCAGTAGGCCTCAACAAGCAATCAAGTCTGAATTTGCAGTCACACAGGTAAGAGGCAAAAACTTGACTGTGGGTTTCCGGGGAAGGAGGGAGCGAGTGGACAGACAGGCTGATGGGAACATGCACCCAGAGCCCTGAGTGGAGCTGATGTCTCTGGGCTGAGCTTGCACTGAGAGCTCTAGGATCAAATGGGTTCTGACCATTTCTTTGGATTTTACCTGCACTGGTGCCTTGTGATTTATTTATTTCTTATTCAATCTTTGAGAGCACCAATCATGTTCTTCTGTATGTATTGCCAGAAATGCTTTATAATAAAGGAGGTCAGAAGATGCTCATAATATTATTTCAAATTAAATTTGTTTATAATCCACAGCTAAATTCCATGGTAAACATTTAAGCCATTAATTTCTTAAAGGGTTTTAGTGAGGCATCATCTATGAATTGTAAAACTAACCAACATTTAAAAATAATTTAAAGGATTATTAATTTATTTATATATTATTAATGCTTATATGTATGTGTACGCACTTCATGATGTCCTGGTGTCCAGGACAGAAGAGGGTATCAGTTCTCCTTCAACTAGAGTTACAGAAGGTTATAACCTGATATGTGGGCGCTAGGAACTAAAGCCTGGTACTCAGGAAGAGCAGCAAGTGTTCTTAAACACTGAGACATTTCTGCAGCTCTTAAAAAATAATTTTTTGGGGCATAATATACACCTAAAAAAGATAATCAAGAGAGCGCACAGATGATCAATCCTCATTTAGAAAGACAGATGGGATGTGCATTGAACATATGACAGGAGTCTACTAAGCGCATTTGAAAGACTCTAACTAGCAGTGTTTTCAAAGCAAAGACTCATGACCAAACCTTTGGCAGAGTACAGGGAATCATAAGAAAGAAGGGGAGTTAGTCTGATGAGGAAAGGATAGGAGCTCCACAAGGACCAAATATATCTGGGCACAGGGTCTTTTCTGAGACTGACATTCAACCAAGGACCATGTATGGATATAACCTAGAACCTCTGCTCAGATGTAGCCTGTGGTAGCTCAGTAACCAATTGGTTTCCCACAGTGAGGGGAACAAGGACTATTTCTAACAGGAACTCAATGGCTGGCTCTTTGGCCTCCCCACCCCCCAAGGAAGGAGCAGTCCTGTTAGGCCACAGAGGAGAGCTTTGCAGCCAGTCCTGAAGATACCTGATAAAACAGGATCAGATGAATGGGGAGGAGGTCCCCCCATCAGTGGACTTGGCAAGGGGCACGGTGGAGATGAGGGAGGGAGGGAGGGACTGGGAGGGAATGAGGGATCGGGACACGGCTGGGATACAGAGTTAATAAAATGTAACTGATAAGAAAAAAATAAAATTAAAAAAATAATTTTTTATACTTTTAAATTTTGATTTAATTTTTTAATTATTATTTTTTTACATCCTAGCCACAGCTTCCTTCCTTTTCTCTTAGTCCCTCCCCCAGCTCCCCTCTTCTTTTCACAACCTCCTATCCCACCCACTCCTCCTCCTTTTTTTCTTCAGAGAAGGAGCAGCCTTGGATATCAACCAGCCATGGCATATCAAGTTGCAATAAGACTAGGCACCTCCTTTTCTATTAAGGCTGGACAAGGCAGCCCAGTAGGAGGAAAGGCTTCCAAAGGTAGACAACAGAGTCAGAGACAATTCCTGCTGCCACTGTTAGGAATCCTAAAAGAAGAACAAGCTACACAAGTGTTAACAGATGTGTAGAGGGCCTCAGTCAGTCTCATGCAGACTTCCTGGTTGGCGGTTCAGTCTCTGTGAGGCCCTATGAGCCCAGAATAGTTGATCTTGTTGGTTTTCTTGTGGTGTGATTGAGCCCTCTGTCTCCTACAATCCTTCCTCTGCCTCTGCCACAGGATTTTCCAAACTCTGCCTAATGTTTGACTGTGGGTCTCTGAATCTGTTTCCATCAGTTGCTGGGTAAAGTCTCTCTGATGACTGCTGTGTAAGGCTCCTGCTTGCAGGAATAGCAGAATAGCATTAGGAGGCAGTTTGTATCCTAGGTCTCTGGGTATCCAACCTCTGCTTCCTGGCCCTCCGGGAAGTGTCAGGGGTGGGCTCCTTCTCATGGCGTGGGGTCTCAAGCTGGAGTGATCATTACTTGGTTATTCCCACAATTTCTGTGCCACCTTTACCCTGCACATCTCGTAGGCAGGACAAATTGTAAGTTGAAGATTTTATGGCTGAGTTCGTGTCCCAGTTCCTCCACAGGAAGTGTTGCCTGGTTACAGGAAATGGCCATTTCAGGCTCCATGTCCTCTGTGGAGTCTTATCTAGGATCACCCGTATAGCTTCCTGGGAATTTCCATCACACTAAATTCTAGCTTGTCCCAGAGTTATCCCCCTTTTCCAGTTGTCTCTCCCTGCACTCTCTCCGTCCATCTTCCTCTTATTTGATTCCTTCTGTTCCCAGAGACTGGATAAGTCTAGAGACCTAGGATAGAACCAAACACAACTGGCAATATATGAATGAATAGATGGATGAATTAATTAATTAAATTTATTTTTTAAATTTTATTTTCAAATTTTATTTCAGTTTTTGAGATTATATTTATATCATTTTCCACTTCCCTTTCCTTCCCATATACTCCTCCTTACAATCTTTCAAATTCATGTTCTCTTAAAGACTCACCAACGTGACTGCCTAAACATGAGCTGAACAATAAAATAAAACCAACAACAAACAACAATAAAAATGCTGATGTGGACAGTTGAAAGCCCAAGAGACTTCAGCCCTACATGAACAACTACAGGCAGCTGCAATGCTGAAAGCAGGAGAAATAGTCTTCTCTCGGGGAAACACACACCAGTTGGTTAACTTGTTTGTTTACTGTTTTATACATGTACATAATGCATTCTGGTCGCCTTTACTCTCCGCTCTTTCCCAACTCGCTCCCTCAGAGCCCCTTTCCCACATTCACATATTATTTTTGTTTTGTTTGTGACTCACTGGGTCTAAGTAGGTCCCTGTGTGTAACCACAGGTTTGCAGCTGTGCTGGAACCTGGAAGCCTCTTCTGGGGCTGAAGACAATGAAGGTCCACTCTCAGAACCCACCAGTTGTTAGTAGTTCAGTGTGGAGGAGTAGGGTCCTGAACCTCCCCTGGATCTCTGATTGACTAATAGCAGGGCCAGCAGTGCTAAGCTGACTAGATATAGCAGTACCATTCAACACACAGTGAAATATTCATTACATCACTTAGGTCCACCACAGTTATGATGGGACCCAGTCTTATTAGTCTGTTAGTTCTCTTGTGTCCCGGGTGATCAGTGACCACCTGTTACTGCCTTGCCATTGCAGGCACTGACCTGTTTTCTGTCACTTTTCCATGATTGCATATGAATAGATTCAGAGTGTTTAATTTTTGGGATAACACTTTTCATTCCAACAACAAAACAAAACAAAACAAAAACCTGGTAGAATGAAGTTTTGATGCCAATGTCACTTTTCATTAAAAACCAGAAGATAGAAACAAACAAACTAAAAGTTACACTTATTTATAGTAGTTTTCTGCTACTGGTTAAATATTTTTTTACTTCTCATTATGCTTTAACAATTCAGGGCATCTGGTTGTTTTCATGTGTGCTGTATCTTCAGTGAATATTGCTAGAGTGCATTTAAGTTTTCAAAAAATATTCATTAGATATTTTAGATTGCCATTTGTCTTTGCTTTCTTTCTTGTCACTGTGACTCCAGCAGAAACACCTTAAGTTAGCTCACAATCCCAGCTTCTGGTCAACTGTCACAAAGAAGACAAAAAGGCAAGTGCTTGAAGCATTGAGTCATATCACATCAGCTGTCAGAAAAGAATTGGCTTTTCCAAAGTTGCAGGTCTTCTCATTTGTTCCATAAAATAGTCCCAAATATTCAGCTTTGTCACAAGTGACAACCCGACTCCTGACACTACACTCTGTACTAGTCAGGGTTCTCTGGAGGGACAAACAAATAGAATGAATGGATATCACAAGAGGATTTTACTGGATTAACTCACACAACATGATCTAGGTGGTCCAGCACTGGCTGCCTTTTTATTCCTTGATGTGCCTAGGGTGGAGAAACCCAGTATCTACACAAGCTAGACAAGTCCTCTAACGCTGAGTGAAATCCCCAGGGCCTTGACTTTTATTTTGAGAAAGCCTCACAGAAAGTTGTCCAGTCTAGTCTTGAGCAACTTGTAACCCAGGCAGGGCTTCAAGCTTCCAGCCCTCCTGCCTCATCCTCCTACTTAGCCGGGATCACAGGCCTGGTTTACCACACTGATCACACTTTCTTTTCAATTTCAGGTCAAAAACAATGATGGGATTGTAAAATAATGATGGGATTGTAAAATATTGAAGGGGTAGTAAAATATTTATAGGATTTTAAAGCTGGTGGAGGGTAGGGAATAATTATTGATGTGTAAGTTTCAACTATTAATTTTTCTTAACCTAAGAATCTTTTTTTTTGTAAGTTTTTATATAACACCTCACAGAGTTCCCCTTTTTAAGAAGCTAATTCTTGATAAAGCTGTTTTTCTGAATGTCACTGTTCCATTTCTTTCAAATCTCCTTTAATATTGTGTTTGAAATTACATGTTTATCAAAGTTTCATGTGAGATTAAATTTGTTTAATAAAATATAACCTACATGGTTATTTTTGACTGATCATTGTCACCGAATATTAAAGGAGTTCTACGCAGTCTTCTGTAAATGAAAACTTCGAGGTATTCACTGCACTGTCTCCTCAGATACTCAATGTGCAAACATACTCTCAAGACCATCTTGCTTTCACAAGAGCTGTACAAAGAGAGCTACGTCTGTGAATCTCATCCTTTTAGCTGTATGGTCAGTCCAGTTTATTGTGTTTTTTAGGATGGCTGTTATAAAACTAAATAATCCAAACTGCTTCTCTTTTGAACCCACATGAATATAAAGGAGCTTGCTCTTTCAAACAAGAATTCTCTGAGAAAACAATCAGAAATACCTTACATTACTGTTGGGCTTACTGTAGAACTATTAGATACATGTGTGTATGTGTGTGTGTATATAAATATTTGTGTACGTGTGTATTTGGGCATGTGTATACATACATACATGAATGCAGGTCAGAAGAGGGCATTGGATCCCAGGCACTGAAATAGCAGGAAGTTAGTTATGAGTATTCTGACATGAGTGGTGGGAACCAAACCTGGACCCTCTGCAAGAGCTGTATGTGCTCTTAACTGTTAATCTATCTCTCTATCCTCAGAGATATATATTGAATAGACCCTATTTCCCAAACCGTGAATTACTTTCAATGAAATCATAAAATTAACTGAGTTAACTTTGTTCCAAATAGAAAAATAATTAATGTTGATTGAGGACAAGAGAGATGTTAGCTCAATAGTAAACATGATATATGTGTGTGTGTGTGTGTGTGTGTGTGTGTGTGTGTGTGTGTGTTGTAAACACTGGAATAAGGAGCAAAGGGAATAAAGAGCAAATATTTGCAAGAGACTTTATCTCACATTTGGACAGAAAAGGACAGTAAAAAGGCTGAGCCTGGACTAGTTTGAATAACCTCATGAAGCCCTAGTGGGTAGAACTCTCGTGAGCTCTAGGATTCTGCCTTGCATGACTGGGGCACGGGCAGTTGTAGAGAGGGTTCTGTGCTCTGCTTAGCCTGCTTGCAGAAGATACCCAGTGGAAGCTAGTCATTACTGTTACTATGGCCAACTAGCTGTGGGCGGAGCAACAACTCTCTCCAGGATCAGTGAACTCCGGAATTTCTAGGCATCATCGGAATTATGGAAATTTTTGAAATATGACTGACACGCTTTTGATTCATAGTATTGTTCTCAGGAAGCAAAGTGATAATAATATTACTGCTACTTAAAAAAGCATTCATTTAAGATTTATGATAATCTAAAAATATAAATTATCATTTATGAAAAATCTTTGTGTTTATATTAAAATCCCTTTGGTACATTAATTTAGACAGTTTTTTGGAAAAAGAACAAGTATCATAAAATGTTCTACGTTTGACCTCAACTCAAATTAAAATGATCTAGAAGCTGCTGCCCGAAAGAAAACCACAGCAGGAAGAGGTCAAGCCTCTGCAGGAGAACTTCAGAGATGATAATCTCAAGCTTCAACTGCTAAGGTGACTCCCATGATTTTCCTTCTGCGAGATAGCCAAACACCCACCAGTTTGGATGCCATTCCATTAGTACCAACAGATGGCACCAGTAGTTAATGGAGAAGGGTTATGACTCCAGCTGAGATAAGTAGAGGGGATTAGAGAGTCCCAGCCACTTCCACAGCATTAAGAAGCTGGGCACTTTCAGATAATGTCACTTTTATATCCTTACCTAAGCCAGAATGCCTGCACCATCTGTTTGGAATGCTCAGATTTCCTACTCTGCCATCTTATGAACACACTCAGAAATTTAAAATATATTAATTGCAGCCCACATTGGGAGTGCAGATTGCTTTTGATCAGCAGAGAGTCTTTCTGCTCATTTGATTCTTAAGAATATTAAATAACAAAAAGCGAGTCAGGGCCACAGTCATCTCTACCCTTAAACTACATGTAGGACCAGGTAAAATAAAGAAAGCATACTGAGATCAGTTTTGAACTCTTCATTTTTGGGGCTCCCCTTTATTAAATTTTTTGAAACAGGTATTACAGTGTTCCACTGGCTAGCCTCATGCTCACTTTAAGCCTGGGGCAGTTCTTAAGCTGCAGTCTACCAGGTGCTAGATCTGTGCCCTCATGCTTGGCCACTTGAAGGACTGTGAAGTCAGTGCAATGTGTCAACAAAAGTCACAATGTAAAACTCTGGAAAGAAGACACCGATTTTTAAATATGATTGCCTATTAACTTTGCAAAATACTGGGATTCATACAAGGCCTAGGATTAAATAATTTATAAAGAATAGTGGATAAGCATAGCATAGTTTTCTGTTATTTAATAGGATGCTTATTAAGATTTGTTACTCTATCTAAAATCAGTGTCTCAGAGAATATTTAAATCAGGTTAGTAATAAAAATGAGGACTCAGAATATTCATTTGTATCTTCAAGTTCACCTCATTTCTGCTGTGATGGTCATGATTGTTTTTAACTGGAATAGACTATATTTAGTGACTTTGAAAATACCTCAAGAGCAGCCTGTCTTTGTGGTAAATTGCCTCACTGAATGATAATGATTTGGTGTTTTATCACATGATCAAAAGTATAAAGAAGTGAAAGTCTTCAGCAGTATTTTTTTTTTTTTTATGAAATCACATATTATTCTTTGACTCCAAAGTCTTTGAGAATCGTGTGTGGTGTTCATGTGGTGGATATTTGTGTATGTAATGCTATGTGTGCGTATATTATGGTATATGTATGTGAAGTGTGTGTTTATAATGTGGTATGTAGTATATGTGTTTGGTGTGTTGTATGTATATAGTGAGTGTAGTGTGTGTGATTTGTATGTGTGCGCATGCAACACATGTGTTCTCTGTGTTTATGTGTGAGGATGTGGTGTGTGTAGCATGTGTGTTTATTGTGTCTAATATGGTATATATGTGTAGTGTGGCTCACTAGTGTGCGGCTTGTGTAAGTGGCGTTTGTGTGGCATGTAGTCCGAGTTTGTGGTGTATCTATGTGTGTTATGTGATATGGGTGTACCCTGTGTGTTTGTGAGTGTATAATGGGTGCAGTATTCAGTATGTGTATAGTATGTAGTGTATGTGCTATGGGTATAGTATGTATGTGGTATCTGTGGGTGTGACATGTGCTGTGGGGATTCTGTGTGTGTGATGTATCTGTACTGTGTATGTGGTCTTACGTGTATGCAAAGAATCTTACGAGGATGTATCTTTGGAACATGCAGCAGAGCTGGCAGTGAGGCATGAAGAAGACGGTGATCAAGGAACTCTGCTTTGAGTCTAAATTTCACATGAACAAGCATGAAGCTGTTTCTGGTATTGTTAGTCTCACACACATACCTGCAAGACCTTTATTGTGCTGATGGTAGGTGCTTCTCCTTAACCCTGCAATACACAGTAATACGCTCATGTGTACAGCTTCCCAGCTGAGAGATTTTCTAGCTCCAAGCAGTTTTGTGAGAGACCATTGTCCCATGATTGGTGGAGTGTGCTTTTCTCTTCTTAAGATGCTTTCAAGTAGGTTACATTAGTCAAGTGTGGTCAGCTTTAAATGGAACAACAAAAGACAGTGTTTGAATTGAAAGAACACAGATGATAAAGGATGTAGAGCATGATCTGTAAAGCTAAATATATGCAAAACTAAGGAAAACACTTAACAGACTGACTAATGGGCATTAACATCGTTTTACAGTTTGTTACTGTAACTGAGTTTCTTCATCCATATGTAGGCAACACATACATGCACACATACACATGATCGTTAATATGTACATGTATACACACATCATACACCTATACTCATATCCATTCATACACACATGTGCACATCCATACATCCATGCACTACATCCAAACATGCATCCATCCAAAATCCATCCACTTATACATGTCCATGTCCATTCACACACACACACAATGCATCCATCCATGCACCCATATACATCTAGACACATACATATACCATATTCACACACACATACAAATACACAAAATGCAGTCCTCCATATTCACATAGGCACATCCATACACACATACACACATACTGCATGCATCTATATACACACTGGCACATCCATCCATATACGCACATATACACATTCTTCCCTAGACACACATGCACACAGACACATGTACACACTCTGCCAGTCTGAGAACAGAGAATTAAATCTCCAGCAAAGCAGTTTGGGGGTTTGTTCATCCTTTTCTTTCTAAGAAATATATACTGTCCGTTAAAGTATAAATGGCTTCAAAGTTCAGGTAATAAAGTCATGCTTGTTCTACTTCAGCTATTTTAAAGTTTAGTTTATACTAAATTTCAGTATGCTAAAAAATTTCACTAACATTTGTGGAAATATTTTCCTACAAGGTGTTTTGAGAAATGGCTTGTATTTCCCAGTACATGCATATTAAGCAAGAGCCAAGGCTATGAGCCATTTTTTTAAATTCATGTTATTGTATTCTGTACTACAGTGAACCCAGAAAAAAATAACTGTTCAGTGAATGATTGTTAACACACAAAAATTATTATCAAAAAAACTATCATCTCTGTGTCTATACCTGAATTGTAAACAAACGCTGATAAATCTGCACAAGCCTACACAGAAAACATATGGGTAATGTGTGGGGTGGCCATGGCATGAATTCCCTGTGAGTGTTGTGTCAGTGAGGACTAGAATGGTACCAAGACCAGCCATAGAGGATGCTAGAAGAATTTCCTTTCAGGAGTGAGCAATACACACAGGGTCCCTATAACTGAAGGTAGAGTCATGTTGACGTATGCTACTGGACTTTGAAATAAACACTTAGCAAGTAACCGAGCAAGAGGAATCACAGCTGATGTTTTGATTTGGAATCTGGTGAGGGAAAGACTAAAACATCTTAAGGAAGTCAAGAACAGGAACATTTATATGATAGAAAAATATCACCAGTACAACTTAATAAACATGATGGGCAGCGAATACTGAAAAACAATCATTCCTCACAGGAGAGGGGGGAGGATGTTAATTCCAGGGTCACATGAGTGAGCTGTGTCTAGATGGAGGAGCCATACATAAATACACCACAGCCAGGAAAACCACTTTCTCACAATACTCCTGCATCAAGAGGTCAAGAAAGCACTGTTGGGTTAAACTCAGCATGTTTGTACAGCAGGGGCAATGGAAACCCTTTTTCAGTGAGCTGGGACAAAGATGGGAAGAGGAATTGAAGAAACTGTTTTCAAGTCCTTGAGAAATACCATGGTCAAAAGGAACTTGAAAAAAAAAAGGTTGAAAAACACATGTTTTTGTTTTTGTTTTTTAATATAGTGAATAAGTAGAATGGAGAAAATGAAATTAAATGTGCAAGAAAAATATGGGTTTACTGAGCTGGCCACTCCCTGGAGGAGGAAAGCAGGACTATGAGAGGCCTAGTGCAGGAAGGAATGAGGAAGCTGCTGCCTGCTTACTCAGCACTTTGGAAGTGGAAGGAAGTTAACCTGAGAAACCATGAACTTAATCTGTCTGCTAAGTAGAGTCATATTGAAGTAGAGGTCAGAGAGAGAAGTGCTTGCCAGCCCCTCGGGCATGTGCCTGCTTGGGTGTCTTTGGGTTTGTTGTTTAAACAGGTTCTGCCTTGCATATCCAGAAAGCCATCTTCTTTCTAGTTGTCAAGGTTCTTGAAGTCCACCACACAAAGAACAAGGTGCTGATAGTCTGTTCCCTTGAGCAGCTGTCACGTTGTTTGATACATTATTTAAAGCAGGTCTCTAAGGCTAATTCCTACATAGGACTCTGAGAGCCCCACAGAGTTCTTTTTCTTGTTTTGTCATGAACTCTTACAGTTTTATAATAATTTGCTAATGTCTTTAGGTATTTTTTTTCTCTTTTTTGAAAAGCCCAAGGCTTTCGAATCCTTAGAAAGGACTCCAGTTTGCAAATCATCATAGTTGAGATTTTTCTTATTTCTAAGAAATATTTCTGTTGGCGTTCCTGCTGGGAAGGAAAGGTATACTGGGACTCAGAAGCCAAGAAAACCACCCAGCTCTGAGAGGAAGCCTCCTCAGCAGAGGCATTGCAGCCCTGAGGGAGGATTGCCCTGGCTGAGCTGGAGTGCTACAGTGTAACAGCTTCGCTGTTCCTCTTGTTCATCATTGGAGCTCTCAGGCGAGCTTACCTCCAGCTGAAGTCTCAGCCCGCTCCTTTTCTTCCCTTCTTAACTTTTTTTTTAATTAAAAAATTATATTAATTACAGTTTATTCACCTTGTATTCCAGCTGTAGCCCCCTCCCTCATTCTCTCCCAATCCCATCCTCCCTTCCTCATCTCCTCCTATTCCCCTCTCCAAGTCCACTGATAGGGGAAGTCCACCTCCCCTTCCATCTGTCCCTAGCTTATCAGGTTTCATCAGGACTGGCTGCAATGCCTTCCTCTGTGGCCTGGGAAGGCTGCTTCCCTGCCTGGGATGGGGGGTGGTCAAAGAGCCAGCCACTGAGTTCATGTCAGAAACAGTCCTGTTGACTGATGAGAGAGTCACACCAGGCATCAAATCTCATAAAAGAGAATTGGGAGGGATGGATCCAGGGCTGGCTGCCTCTGCTCCAGGGAGAAGACAGCAGGGACGTGAACAGTAGAGCAAACATAGTATTTCTTAGAGGGTAAAGCTTTACTGGGTGAAGATTTTCAGGGTATTGATTGGTTGGATTTCAAGTCCTGAGTTTAGGGGAGTTCAGGGATTGGTGAGATTTTTCTTGTAGGGCGGGGTCTGTACACTCTCCCACCTCATGGCTAAGAATAACAGTTACAACTGTTAGAAAATAACCCTTAGGGCTGTTAGAGAAGTAGGGCCTAGTGCTGCTAGGCAGGAGCCCCGCCACTTTCCTGCCTGGAGGGTTTACAAAGTACATAAACTTTACAAAGGGCATCCACTTTCCATGTGGCTTGAGTCAGCCTAAATAGCCAACAATTTTTATCATTTTGGACTCAATGTTCAACTTAAAATGTATAGTTTTATAAAAATGATTGTTTGATGAGTGATCCTACATTATTTCTAATAGGAACTTCTATATAAAATTACATCTGGAAAGCATACGAAGTATCTTCATATTTCTTTGAACAACTGACAGCATATAAGTTAATAATCTTTTGTGTTTCCTAATTGCTAGTGCCATTCCTGTAAAATAAATCCATCAACAGTTTTATCATTCTAAATAAAGCCAATGTAGTTATGCTGTGCCAAAAATGTTATCTTCTATAAGTATAGTAAAAATATGGAAATTATATATATATATATTAATTTTAGCTTCAGTCATTCTAGCAGACAAAAAGTTTGAGAGCAAATGCATATTAACTATCTCTACTCACTGTGATCTGACATATTTACTGTACAGACACACACATACACATACACGCCTCATAATGACCTAATAAAGTGGATGACCCTCTCTTCACTCTCGAGATGAATAAAATGAGGAACAATGTGGTTATTAAATGGCAGCATCCACGTGGATGCCCTCTATCTAGGCTCCCATGTCTCACACTTTGCATTTAAATGGTAAAACATAGATTTAGAATTGTACATGTTATATTCCATTCACTGTTTAGAGCAGTCTATGGCGTAACTTGTGTCCTAGTTTGCCTGTCTTCCTATAGTCACCTGATTTGTCTCCAAGCTTCTGCTGTTTGTTTAGTTAATTTCTGTTGTTCTGGTTCAATATCCTGACTACAGCTACTTAAGGAGGAAAGGTTTTGCTTTGGTGTACAGTTCTGTGAGGATACAGTCCATGCTGGCAGGGAAGACGTAGAAGTGAATAGGCAAGTATGGTGGCAGGAACAGCAGTCTGGTGGTCATATTGCGTGTACACCCAGGATGCAAGTAGTGGGACCAGCCTATAAAGCAAAGCGGCACACCTCTTGGGACCCAATTTTCCATGTAAGACTTCACCTCCTGAAGGGTCCACAGCCTTCTCCAACAGCCCCAGCATGGGCGAACCAAGTGTTCAAACAACTGGTCCCATGGGAGACATGTCACTGTTCCACACAGGACAAGTGTAAGAACCTTGAAAGCTGGGTGTGGTGATGCACACCTTTAGCCCCAGCCTCCAGGAGGTGGAGGCGGAGATGGAGGCAGAGGCAGCTGGACTTCTGAGTCTGAGGCTAGTCTGGTCTGCAGAATGAGTTCTAGTACAGCCAGGGATATACAGAGAAACCATGTCAAACAAACAAACAAGCAAAACCTACAAAAAATAAACAAACAGCCTTTCCATGTATCAGGGTTCACACTTTCTAAGTTTTTATATGTTACATACCCAATGTATGTATGAATCATCAGCCTGGATACAGTGTACTTGATTCTTCACACTCATAAATCGGACATCAGGACAATACTAAACACTTTTGTTTCAGTTTTAGTTTTCTGAGACAGGGTAGCCTGTCTTGTAGCCTTGGCTGTCCTAGACTCATTTTGTAGACCAGGCTAGCCTCAAACTCACAGAGATCTGTCTGCTTCTGAGTGCTGGGATTAAAGGTGTGTCCCACCACACCCAGCTACTAAACACTTTTGAGCATCAGCATGTACCTTTGAAAATTAAGGATTGTTCATTTAACTCACTAAAAATAGTATGTACATAATAGGTAAACATAATAGACATATCCCAGAGATGAGAAGGCTGAGGCAGGAAATGATGATTAAAGGACAGCCTGCACTACATAGCAAGAACCTCTTAAAAAAAATAGTGGCGGGCATACAGGCAATCAGATGTATAATGATTCTTTCAAGAATCAAGTCCTCTGTAAATAATTAAAATTATTACGTTATTACATTGCTTGTAGAAATAAAAATGTAAGACAAACATTAAATATCAAACGGGAAATTACCTGACCTTTTTATTGAAAACTATATGTTTTTAACCACATAAGTACCAATATGTTTCAAATATTGTTCCCATGAGGCATTTTATAGGCAATGATAATCAAGACTTAAAGAGGGTAGTGTATCTGAATATAGCGTAAATAAAGGTTTTTGTTGAGAGGCAAGGGAGCAGAGCATGAAATTTTCAACTCTGGGGGTTCTACAGGAAGTTACACAACTGTACTGTTGTGACATAAAAAACTTAATTCTAATTCATTGCTCTCAATTAACCATATTTGAAGGGGCTGGAGGTCAAAAGGATAACTCTTTGTAACACATTGTAGTGAGATATGCACGGAAGACATGTGACCACTTCCTTGGAGGAACAGACACAGTTCCCTGTAGGATTTGACCTTGAACTAGAAATAGGTTATCTAGACCAGGATAGGGGGTAGTGACTGGCTAGCGATTGTAGACACAGAAAGCACAAGCATAGATGAAGGAAAAGCATGGAGGTGTCTTATCAGAGGTGGTGCTATTACAGAGGAAGAATTGGTACCTAGGACTATGTGCTATGCAAAGCACCATGTGTGCTCATGCCAGTTTCAGCTTCAGGAAAAATATTTATCATTGCACACTGGTAAACATGGTACCAGATTATAGTGTGTCGACTCCATGATCTAGTGACAACTTATTGCTAAGTCTGCCTCTAAACAAGCAAAACTCTGAAAGATTGAGTTAACATTTTGTTGTTGTTGTTGTTAAACTTTTTCTAATAGACTGGCTTACACCTCATATTCACATATTAACTCTTGAGCCCACACTGGTGTATCTCTAAGCTGTTTTTCCTCAATAAAGTGCCTTTTCCTGACATGAGAAAATATGCAAGAATATCCTTGTTAGCCTAAGTAAATGTGCATGTATAGCCCAACAAGCAACTAAGTACCCAAACAGAAATGTCAGTGACTCAAAAACTATGATTTTATTTTAGTTTTGAAGAATGTAACTCTGTGGGTGTCATATTTTGTTGTAATTGACTTGGGCAACATCTTTGAAGATGACTTCCTGTTACTTATGGACCATTAGCTAGAACCTTAAGTGTTTGCTTTTGTGAAGCAAGGGTAGTGGAGAGGGTTATTGAAGGCTGGATTCCCTGGGTGTGAGTAAAACTCAGTTGGCCTTCAGAAATGAACACTTATTGGCTTGTCAATCTTAGGTGGTTACGTTCCTTCTCAGTGTATCTATGTCAAAATAATACTAATGTGGTCTTATATGATTACACTGACTAGGTAAAGTGTTATGGTGAAAATTAACTGTTTTTATAAATACATTGTTTCTGAACTGAAGTTCTCATTAAAAAAAAAAAATCTATGCCTTTGTTAAAGATTCTATTAGACTGGCCTGCAAGAATTTCTAGAATTCTGGTGAGCGGGAATGTTGCAGGACTCAAGTTATCTTGAGCTATCTTTAGTTTCATTAATAGCCTTTTGTTTCTCATCTCTGTATTTGACCTAATATTCTTGTGACCATCAAGTAAACTTCTTTTTTGGAATGTGCAAACAGACCCTAGTTTCCACCAACTCAAAGGCTAAAGATGGTGGCCTACATCATCTGAGACCTATAGTGGATACTCCCCCACTTTGTTGTATCCAACCTACCAATGTTCCTTCCAATATATTTTAAAATACCTTAATTTATGACTTGCTTTTTTTTTCTGTTACTATTTAAAAAAAATCCTGAAACTATTAACATGTTGGAACACGGAATTTGTGAAAATCTAAATTTGGCTTTCCAGGCCATGGTTACTCATTTTTGACTCCAGAATAAACTGTCTCTTCTTTTTGAGGTGAGCACCATGCTTTTCTCATCAACCTCTTCAACATTTTTAAGTATACATTTTGGAATGCTTGGTATTTCAAGTTACAATGTACAGGGGTCATTGAAACAGTGTTATCTCCTTGATAATGCAAGTGAAATGTTTGCCTTCTCTACCTGGAAAAACATTAAGCTTCTGCTTAAGATTAATTTCTGAAGGTCATTACTCTCATTGGCTTGGCTAAGTTTTACTGAGCAGAATGACCTGGTGATTTCACTGGAGTGGTACAAAGGGAACTCAGCATTTGGGCAACCGAAGTAGTACTTTGTGTCCAGAACAAGCAGTAAAAGTCTGTCATGGACACTTATATTGTGATCATAAATCAATATAGCAAATACTAGGACTCAAACCAAATTGCTGTCAAATAAATCAGTTCCAAATTTCTGCTCATATTTAAAGGGGGTCATTGTGTAGGTTAAAGGATTCTCAGTGTGGTTTTGTTAGGATGAAAAACTACAATGATAAAAGGTTAATGTGGCCTGGTCAAGTGGAAAGAGCTTATTCCTTTCTTACCTTGAGTCCGTGAGATGTCGATGGGCAGAGACCATCTCAGGTTCAAGCTTCACTTAGCTTTAACCCAACATGAGACTAAGACAACCTTGGTATAGATACATACTCACAGAAAGTTCCTTCCTGCCAATTCATTGGCTACAGGTTCATATTATCAACCATATTGTGAAAAACATAGTGTTGAAATTTGGTCCAATATAAAGTTCTAAATAATTGAATTTTATGTGTTTCAAAGTTCAAGAAATGTCCTTCTTCCTTTTGGGGTCAGTGAGTAATGAATAATTCTCTCACACTTATGGCTGACTGTTCTAGTGAGGAGAGGAGGTCCCACTGATTGAGAGAAAAGGTCATATTCTTAAGAGCATCCAGCATATAAATATCAACTACTCATAGTTCAGATGAATGGAATATATAACACTCATATTTTATGGAAAGTGAATAAGAAGGCATGTTTCTGTGTCACATTCACTCACCGGGAAAACAAATGATAGATATGTAAATAAAATTACATAAATCAATAATTTATACCCGGGGTGACAAAGAGTGGTATTAATACAACAAAACCCATGGGACATTGAAACTGCATTGGAGGGCAGCATTAGCAGAGGGGAAGGTGAAGTGATTGCCTCAGGTGGTTCAAGAAAGACATATTACAGCATAATTAGGATGTGGAAAAAAGATGGGAGGACAGACAAATTAAGTAAAAGAAGAGTCCCATCACATACAGCAGATTCAGGCACTCACTGTGAGCCGCAATGGTGTTGATGAGCCAGTGATGACTATGATGAGTTTGACTCACATGATGTCATTGTACATGTGAGGGAAGTTGTATGTGACATAAGTCACCCTGCTGATTACTAAGGTTGACTTGGCTGATCTGAGTGGTTAGGTGGATGTCTGAATTACCTCACCACTCTGTGTGTATCCCTCCCGAAGCTATCAGCACTCGAAGACAAGCACCTCTCAAGTAGAGAAGTACCCTTCTTTGGTCAAGAGTATATTAGTAGCTGTGCTCCTCTATTAAAACTTCACAAGGAATCTGTTTCAATATTTGATGCAAAAGGGTAAAATTATGTTATGAAAATTTTTTTAAAAATTTTTACTATGTAGAAAATAGAGTGGAGACAATGGATTGGAGTTAGGACAAGTACTTAAGGAAACTAAATAAAATACTACTGCAGAATTTAATATTCTGTTATTCATTTACTTTTTGAGATAAAGTATTACTCTGTTGCCCAAGTTTTTCTTTTGACCTCATGAGTTCAGTTGATCCTTCCACTTCAGCTTTTTGAAGAGCTGGGTTTATAGATATATTACCACACAAAGCTAGACATTTAGAATAGAGATAAGGGTAATTGGCATTGGTGGCAATCATGGGAATGAGCTCAAGATGCTTTGCAGGAGAGTGAAATGAACCAAATCTACCTGATGTATTTTTATGGTGTGCAAGGAAAAGCAACTTAACTAGAACTTTGCTGTGAACTTTCTATCCCCTAGGAGTACAGTGCTGAAGATTTCATTTACAGAGGTAGGGATGAATGAGAACTAGAAAGGGTAGCAGGTATTGGACAGGGATAACGGGAGAAATTACAAATCTATTCTGGGGCATGAACTTCAAGAAATCAGATAAATAAACACCAAAAGGAAGCCGGAGGTAGGTCGTTGACTCAATGAGCTCAGAGCTCCACAGGGACCTTGAACTGAGATGAAAGCCTTGGGAACCATCAGCATATAGATGATATTTAAAGCCTTAGGCCTGTCAGAGATAGTTCTGCATTAATTTCTGCTTCTAACAGGTATTTTCTGAGTTTCTATGAATCATGATGATTCAGAATTTAACAGGACTCTTCATAGTTTCTATTGCTTTGAGTTAGACTATTATTGTGCATTTAGCACAATACATTAAGGTGGCAGCTTCTATTTCAGGGATTGTTGCAAATTGTTGATAAAATTCAGAGTTGCTCCATTTCAAGAGAGTATCTTCCCTCTGGGTTCTTTTTCATGCCTTATAATGGACTTGAGAATTTATTATAATGCATAGTGTCAGCCTTAAACACATTCCTCGCATGAGGCCTAATTATGTATCAATTTCTTCTTAGAGCAGAAGGTATGCTCCTTTTCAAGTTGGAGAGGGTTAGATGCCTGCCGTGTTCACAGACTTTCAGCTCAAAATTTTGAATTTATGCCACTTGGGTTGTTGACAGTTTGGCATTTTTAACTGTTCTAAGTTAAAAAAAAAAAAAAAGATTACTTAGATAAACCCAAAGACCACCATGCATCAATGGCTTCATAGTTAAGAACATGAACAGTTTTCTTCCCATAATTTTTCATAAAGGATTAATAGTTATTTTTACCAATTGAATCTCAAAAGAATTTGTCACAGATCATGTAATAAAATGATACAGTTTGTAAGTCAATTTATGCTTGATAATGATGCAGGCTTTATGTTTCTTAAAACATGAAAAATTTAAACTATGATTACTATTGTAATTGGGTAAACATTATTTTTCATTATCATATTTTTATCACTTTCATTTATTTTAACATGGGAGAAAGGCCATCATGCTTAAAATACAACTTACTGGCTATTTCAGTGTTCGTTTTTTGCAAACTGTGTGTGAATTAATTTGTTAGGGCTGCTATCACAAAGGACCTGTCACTTGGTTGCTTAAACAACAGCAATTTAGCATCCCAGTCTAGAAGCCAGAAGTCCCGTCCAAGATGTGTCTGCAACTCTGTTTCCTCCTGAGACTGTGAAGGTAAATCAGCCTCATGCCCTCTCCTGGCCTCTGGTGGACTATAGACCATTGCTGCCATTCCTCAGCTTGTAGAAGCTCTGTAATGTTCTGTAGTGTCATACTGGTGGGTCATGCTCCCTGTGTGCAAGCCTCCATCATTTGCTTTCATTCTTATAAGAGCCCTGCTTGCTTACTGGGGTGATGACCTACCTAATGACCTCCTTCTAATTTTATTACATCTAGAAAGACTCTCTTTAAATATAGTCACATTTACATGTTCTGGGATCAGGATGCCAAGATTTTTTTTCCCTTATAATTTAGTTTGTTCAAGTGTGTAACCTCCTCCCATTCCTACTGTTAAAGGCTTTCCAGAGACTTGTAAATACACTCTGAACACTTTTTTCATCATTATTCCTTGGAGCACACATGTAGGTCTATGCTATCATATGTAATTTTTATGTTCATGACACATCCTATGCCTCTACCCGTCGCATTCTCCTGAGCTCCAAATGTGTATATCTATGTGCTCCTTGTTGTCAACTGCAAAAAAAGAGAGACATCTCAAGCTCAGGGTATTCAAAATAAGGTTGAATTTGTCCCCCTCTCAGAGTAATTCATCAGCCCACCATAGAGCCTTCTTATCCTCTGGATTCAGTTCTGTCATGGACCATCCAAATGCTTCTTTCTCATAGTCCTTTCCAGCATGATCCTACTGCTGTTAAGATTTATATTGCTGCTCTATTTAATTATAACTATCTTGTTTATGTCAAATGAAGACCAACATGATCCTCATTGGAATGAAATCAAGGTACAGTAAGTCTAGAATCCTTTAGGGGCATTTAGGGCACAACTTGCTTCTGGGATTATTGAGGTTGTTACTGACTGCAGCAGTGTCATCCAATGAAGGTGTGAGGAAGTTTCTGGTTCCTTGCTGTTTCTGTAGCTAAGTGTCATCTCCACTTGGAGACACACCCTGTGTTCTTTGGCTTATAGGTCCCTTCTACCATTTAATTTTGAACTCATCTTCTCCGTCAACTCATGCCTTTTCTACATTCTTGTACTGTAGCCAGAGCACATATTTGGTGTCTATGAGATCCTGTGGTTTAATTTGATTAACTGGGATGATTCTAAAGGCTTCCTATTTTATGTCAACTACCAAGAAGTCTTAAACTAATTTCAAAACCCCTTCACAGTAGAGCCCAGGTGAGTGCTTATTAGTATAACTGTGAGCGAGAGGACATAATTCTTCCACTAACAACAGCCTTTTCTCATTAGTTCCATGCTGACACATGCTATCTTGCTCTATCACAACCCTCCTATTTCCAGTCCCCACTGTTTCTGGGTAATTACAGTAACTTTCTTTATCATCCCCTGTGTGATTTCTATGAATAGGGGGTGGGCTGATCCTTTTCAAGACAATATCTATAGATCATGAAACTTAGGAATTGCTTCTGTTTTCCTTTATAAAGAATCATAGACTACAGGGGAAAAGGAGAACCAGCCTGTGACTATGAATGCTTGAAAACACGTGATAGTAACTGTTTTCTTATTTCTACTATCTATATATCATAGGACAGTAATCAACGTAATTGATTTGTGAACCATGTTCTAATACTGTACATTTGTTAATTTACAAGAAAAATACTCATTTAATCTGTTAGGCCATAATTGCATTTTACGGCAGGAAATTCACTGTAGAAATAAGCAAATTGATTTGCTTAGCAGAGATAAAGCACTTTTTAGAAGAAACAGTGGGAGACAAATATTGTTTCCAAGCTAAACTGGACTATACGCTGTGTGTAAGTGTGGTCACATCTGTCAACTTCCTTGTCCCTTAGTAAGGTGTTCATAGCAAAGCAGGGCCTTAGTAACTGAGTGAATGGATTATACAATAAAGTTTCTTACACTAATAATTTGTTTAGTTATATAATATGCTTCTATATTTATAATTTATAAATTTAAGCTCTGTCTGTATTTATTGCCTTTCATTTTCAAGGAGCATAATCTTTCTGGGTTTTACATTTCATACTAAAATATGTGACAATAAAACCGCATGCAGCAAGGTCTATAATTAGCCATTACTCTGGATTCGTTTGCAGTCTATTTCAATTCACAGCAGATATATGGAGAAATAATCTTGGTTATCTAAGGACAATGGAAGTTTCTGGGAGAGGCCTGTAGTAGCAACACTGGAATGAGTATTAAGGTTGAGAACAATTGGAACTACATCATTAGTAAGTAAAATATAGGTAAACTACTTGTGCTTGCTGCATAGGATGGCGTGTTGGCCTGTACTGAGACTTACGATGTTTAGCAGTGTAGTCTGAGAACCACAGCTGACAGTGTTAACCCTGAGAAGTGAGGTGGTTACCTTTTTAGCATGCTACTTGCACATGGGCACGTGCTGGGGTTTACCGTGTAGTGCAGCAGTCCCATCAGATGGTGAGTGTGAGCTCCATTTTAGAATGGAAGGCATAAACATTCAACAGCTTGCCGTGGCTTCCTTCTCACAGACGGGCACACAGCCCGCTAGATTTAGCTTTCCTTTTAAATTGTTAACTCATTTATTTATACTTCTCAAGATATTCCAACGAAATTATTAGCATTTCCTGTGATGTAATGTACCAGATTCATCCTCTCAACTCATGTTGTACAAAGATTGGTTTGCCCATCAGTGTATTTTAATGCTTTCAATCTGGTAAGTGAAGATCAGTAATTCTGATTCAGTGATTTTTATTTAGTATTTAAAAATAAAGTGTATTTGTGTGCTGGTTTCTTGTTTATTTCTGAGTTTCACAAGCCTATTCCATTAGTGTTCCCACTGGCTTACCATGTCACTCCTCCATCTGGACTGATGACTGGAAGAGACACTCTGGTCTCCGTGGCCAAAGGGCAGTGGCCTTGTTTCTTGCTGCTACTGCCAAGAAAGTGTTTGAATAGCACTGTGGAGTATCACCGTGATTATTATGCATACTGACACATGGCCCAGGGGAAATTGCCTGAAAAAAATTCTTTTATGTTGCTTTGAATTCCCAGATCTTTCCAGATGACAAAAATCATGAAACTATTCTTGGTACCAACAATGAAAATAAATAACTCATATAAACGTCTCACTATAATGTATAATTATAACTATATTAATACAGAAGGAGTAGGGCATTGCTGTGAACAATTTCCAGAATTAAAAGTTAAATTAATATGGTGGAGCCCTTTGAAATAGCATCATGGTTCAAAAGAGAGATGTTCTTTTCTTTCATTAGAAGAAAAATGGAACGCCGTATTGTTTCCTGTATGTCTAAACTCTTAGAATATTGTTGCTGCCTTCCTGAACCTTGGGAAAAGAGGTTACTAGAAGGAAGGGCTCCCTTTTCACCATGGAGAAAATCTCCTTAGAAATTTCTGTGCATGAGGTGGAAGGCATCTGGTAAATGGTGTAAGATATAATAGAAGCTAAGGGTGTTCTCAATAAGAAGACCTGAGTACCAAGAAATATTTTAATAGGTGCCTGAGCATTTTCTATATTTAGCCTGGCAATTTAATTTTCCGAATAAGAATGGTGTGGTAATGGGTCTGCACCAGGACCTCTGGGCATATGTTATAGCTGTTTGCTTGGTGTCTTTTTGGGTCTCCTAACAGTGGGAGCTGGTGTGTCCTCTGATGCTTTCCTGCTCCTGAGACTCTTTTCCTCCTGGCGGTTTGCTTTGTCTAGCCTCAATGTGAGGGCTTTTCCCTTGTTTTATTTTATCCTGTTTTGTCCCATTTGGTTGTTGTCTCTTAGAGGCCTGCTTTTTTCTGAAAAGAGTCAGAAGGGGAGTGGATCTGAGGGAGTGGGGAGATAGGAAGTACATGGGAAGAGTGGAAGGAGAAAAATCTGTGAATTGTGTGAGAGAAGAGTCTATTCTCAATATTCTCAGTGCTGTGGTGGCATAAATTAGCATATTGTTATTATATTCATAACTTTCTGGATTTAGATATTAATAACTCCCTGAAAGATTATTAAGAATATCAAGTGATGATATATTTAGGATCACTTTGTAAACCATGAGTCAGGAGATATATTTAAGTATCACCATAATGATACATTTTCTCATTTAGAAAATTGTAACTTCCTAAAATCATAATGAGTTCTAAGAAATAAAGAATTAAATATTTCCAATTAGATCTAATAGAATCATTTAGATTAATTTAAAATGATTAGGAATTTTCAAACAGATCGCATTAAAATTTAACATCTAATTTTTATTTTTAATAACATGAATAAAATCTGTTTCAGTTATCAACATAATTTTTCAGAAAAAAATTTCTAGAAAAAATAAAATTCATATGAAACAGAATACTATTCATTGTGTTCAGTAATGAAAGAAATCATCAGTATAAACAGCAGGGATAACAAACTGATCATTTTTATTAGGTCATATGCTCAAAAGTAGCTGTCATGCTGTTGTGGATAAAAGGAATCACTTTTGAAACTACTTTTCTGTAGTTATCAATTATATATTGGTCAATATTATGAAAACATGAGATGTATTCTTACATGCTCTGATGTGTACATATGCGAGCACAATGTTACATTTTCTTTAGTTAGACTTTAATAGCAGGGATGAGTTGCTTTTAGAAGTGTCTACTTCTGTGTGGAAGATTATGAAAACAGTAGTCATTCATCATAGGTTTCTTTATGTTTTGTTCACTTGATCAGTAAACAAGTGCTGGCAGATCCCTTCACAGCTTCTGCCCACGTGTTCCCTGTGAATTCTTTCCCCATCGGTGTTCTCATTTCATGCCTTGGCAATTGCTGACATTTTTTTCCAAATCAAGCCTTTATTAGTAGTATCACTGTCTGAAAATCCTCTGCTCAATCAATTTGAAATAAAAATGTCTTGGGCTAGTCCTCATTTTAAAAGATGTGCACACTTATGTGTTCATTTATTGGCATATATTTTTCTACTTTCAAAGCAAAGCATAAGAAACATTCAATATGTGTGTAGAAAAATTTTCTTATATATTATAATAAGCTATTTTTAACTTTTTTTGTCCATCAAAAAGTCATTAAGAACGTTTCACAAACAATACATATATGTGTATAATTGTATGTGTGTGTGTGTTTTAACTCTTTCCCTTGTGCTGTACCAATAAAAATGCCAGGTTGCTGGTTGTCCCATAGCAATATAGGTATGTATATAATCTTGATAATAACTACCTCATTGACTGTGTTGGACATCCAGCGATATCAGATGAGGAAATTTGTGCCACATGTTTCAGTCATAGATCATTTCAGCTCAAATCTGTAGTTATGGTTGCACCTCAGAGGGAAAGAGTAGGCTCACTATTTGAGATTTTATAGAAGTAGGCACCTTTGATTCATATCAAACTGATTCTGAACTGGAATTCCTCACTGTGTAACTGAAGTGTCACCTGGATAAAAAGAAAATTTCCTTGAAAGAGCACATGAATTTTCCACCTTTAGGTTCCCAGGCAGAGAGTGCAGATCTCAAGAAATTAGATTGAGTCCATGTTCCACTTATCAGCATTGAAATAATCCATAGTTATCAAATAGTATGTTGGTCGGTATAGTAAACACATAAAGTGTGTTGACACAGGCTCATTTTTTAAATACACCAACAGAAGTATCTGCTCTCCTGTGAGACTTTAATTTCAGAGATGAAATGCTTTAAGATATGTCTGTATCCAAGTGGATTCCCTAGTAAGGGAAACAGGGACTGTCTCTGCAATGAACTCAATGGCTGGCTCTTTGATCACCTTCCCCTGATGTGGGGGGGGGGGACCAGCTTGCCAGGCCAAAGAGGAGGACAATGCAGCTAGTCTTGATCAGACCTGATAAGCTAGGGTCAGAAGAAAGGGGAGGAGGACCTCCCCTATCAATAGACTTGGAAAGGGGCACAAGAGGAGAAGAGGGAAGGTGAGTGGGATTCGAAGGAGGGGATGAGGGAAGGAGCTACAGCTGGGATACAAATGAATAAATTGCAATTAATATAAAAAAATAAAAATTTAATTAAAAAAAAGACATGTCTATGTCTACATATGGACTATATGACGAAAATCCCAAGTAGCAAGTTTAGTTGCCCTGAAAGTTATGGAACTGTGCTCTGTGGGCAGCCATGGCAGCCCTGAGTGAATCTGTAAGGATCAGGTGAAGGCCTGAGTGATTGTGTGCTCTCTACATGGGCATGGTCATGAGCCCCAGTGCCACAGGAAATTACTGAAACCTTCCTGTGTTCTGAATTTAAATGTTGACTGTGTATGCAAAAATCAGCCACTGCAGCTCTCTCCTTCCAGGCTCCTACAGCACAGACTTCTGGACTAAAAGACCACCTAACAACTTCTAGCCAGGCCCTGGAACATCACAAACATGTGCGGGTTCTGGATGCTCCATAGCAGGAGTGCTCCTGTAGAGCATGCATGGTTGTCCCAGTCCCCGGCTTTGTGCACATATGTCTGCGTGCTTGTCCTTTCTTCAGACCCTGGCTGTGGCAAGTAAGGGCAAATCTAACTGCACAGGACATGGTAGCATTGTCAGGCACATCTTGTCTTTGACCCCCATTGATTTCATAGATAAATATTTCTGATTTTTGTATAGACTTTAGGAATTGGCAAAAGTCAAGAAAAAGTGAGCAAACACACAAACAAGCAAACAGAAACCACATTTTTTTTTTTTTTTTTTTTTGTCAGCATGCATGTAGTACTTTCAGAAAAAGTAAAATACATGGCAAAAATACTGTTGGAATCTTAACAGTTTTATAAACAATAGATGAAAATCTCCCCCAATAATTTTATGAAATTGGAATATTCAGGGCTAGTGTAATGGCTTGATGGATGAGGATACTTGTCACTAAGCCTGGGACCTGAGTGCAGTCCCTGAATTAACATGATGGAAGGAGAAGAATCGACATGTGCATCTTTGCTTACTCCACTCCTCACCACTACGCTAAGCACATGCACATCATTAAAAACAAGCAAACAAAAAAGGGCACCTAAGAAAGTTAAAAGGCATAAATCTTCTCATGATAAAAATTGGTAAAATTAGTAAAAGATCCATTAGAGGTAAAATGTCTGCTGAATATGAAATCTCCGGGATGGGTAACTTCTCTGCCTTAACATATTTCCTTCCAGTTTTGTAGAAACTGTAGCATCCTGACTTGCAAGACAGACTGACCTCTGTAGTTTTGTTTAGAGACACTTCCTTCTGATGGTATTTTGTCTTTGGTTTTTTGTTTGTTTGTTTTAGCAAGTCATTAACAGATACTAATGGAAATGGTGCAGTAAGGGAACCTCTTGGTTTTGAGTCCCGTGCTTTTCATAATTTTTTAATTTTTATTTTTATATTAATTACAGTTTATTTACTTTGTATCGCACCTATAGCCCCTCCCTTATTCTCTCTCAACTCCACCCTCCCTCCCTCATCTCCTCCCATTCCCCTTACTAGCGAATCCACTTGGATACTGAGCTGCCACCGGCTATGTCTGAGCAGGGTTCTAGGGGTTCTAGGTTATATTCATGCATGGTCCTTGTTCAATCATGTTCATAGCAGCTTTATTTGTAATAGCCAGAACCTGGAAACAACCCAAATGTCCCTCAATGGAGTAATGGATACAAAAATTGTGGTACATTTACACAATGGAATACTACTCAGCAATTAAAAACCCAGGAAATCATGAAATTTTCAGGCAAATGGTGGGATCTAGAGAAGATCACCCTGAGTGAGGTATCCTAGAAGCAGAAAGACACAAACGGTATATACTCACTTATAAGTGGATACTAGACCTGAAAGATAGTATAAACATACTAAAATCTGTACACCTAAAGAAGCTAAACAAGAAAGAGGACCCGGAGTAAGATGGTCAATCCTCACTTAGAAAGACAAATGGGATGGACATTGGAAGTAGGCGAAAACAAGAAACAGGACAGGAGCCTACCACAGAGGGCCTCTGAAAAACTCTACCTAGCAGTGTGTCAAAGCAGATACAGAGACTCATAACTAAACCTTGGGCAGAGTGCAGGGAATCATATAAAAGAAGGGGAGTTAGTAAAACCTGGAGAGGACAGGAGCTCCGCAAGGACCAAATATGTCTGGGTACAGAGGTCTTTTCTGAGACTGATTCTGCAACCAATTTTTATAATTTTTATGTGCATTAACAGGGATTTTTCAGTTCTTCATCTTCAGTACTATTTTTAAAGGACTAACTGGAAGACAATGCCTCTTTTTCCTCCATTTGTATACTTTTCCACAGGAGGCTTATTGTAAAGGAAGGGGGAGTTACGTTTCATTTAATTTAAGATAGTATAACTGCACCATTCAAATACAGTAAAAATATATGATTTTAAATTTTGGCGGTGTGTTATGGGCTTTCACTGAGTCTAAAATGACTGAAGAAGTCATGTTTGATGAGGAATTGCTTAATGGGGAGACTGGAAAGGAGACGGCCACAGGCTCTTCATTCCAAAGGAACCTGGCTGATTTGATGGAACTGAGGAGTCTCACAGAACTGTGTTTTGTGTTCAAAGCAAAGGGGAGTGGGAAATTTGAGCCTGAAGTGTTATGCAAACATTTTAAGAGCATACTGCAGTGCTTCTGAAGTGTGACTCCTAGGAGACAGACTGAAGGCGTCATAAGTGAACATAGGTCACTAATGGGCTTTTAAATTCAAATGTAGCTTCAACCACTTAAAGTCTGTGTGGTATGGGAAAAATTATTTAATCACAGAGTCTGTTTTCTCATTGACGAAATGAGAGCATAACCCACTTCACTGGAATGTGCTCATAGAATAAGTAATTCCCACGTTATACCTAAGTTGCTGTTTTGATACAACTCAAACTTACTATTTCCTATCTTATGAACAGTTGTGTGCAAATGCACTTCCAGTAGTACAGGAAGTAAGTGACTCCTGTTATTCAGGAAAATTACCTACAGTAGAAAGCTGACTTTCCTTAGTTTCATTATTCTTTAGGTATTTATGGATCCAGGATGTTCATATGTAAATAACTGGGGCCTCATTAATGTAAAGGCAGACCAAAAGTTAGAAGACAAGCATGGACAAACAGAGCTAAAGGAACCTTGATTTTTCATCTAGTCCTTTGTGTGAGAGTAGTTCTGAAATGCCAAGAAGTCATTCCATTCTCAGTGTACTGAACATATAAAGGGACAGACTTGAGTATTTAAGAGTTCTACAGAGTGTGGTCAAAATCAAATGGATCCTTACTTTGAATAATTCAGTATTAATTCTAGAACAAGCTCAAGTTGTGGCATACAGTTATGGCTCCTGGTATCATAGACTTGAGTGACATTTTCAGGACTAAGGAAAGATACATTTAGAGTCTTATAGAAAAGGCTTCAAAGTTCACAGAAAAATGCAATAAATAGGTCAACAAATGACAAGATTCTGCTCTCTCTGAGAGTCATGTTAGCATAGTATAGAGTGCTGCCATATTATGAGCAAAATTCATTCTCTCTGTGTGTGGGTGGGGGCTCTCTTCACCAATGTAGATACATGTGCAAGCCAGAAGTTGACACAGGGATATCTTCCCCAGTTGTTTCTCAGGGTCTCTCACAGACCCAGAACTTACCAATTAGCTACAGTGGCTAGCCTCCCTGCTAATGGAATCCACCTCTCTCTCTCCTCTCCAGAAATGCGATCAGAGGTGTATGCTACCGAGGCCAAATTTTTATGTAGAAGCTCGGGAGTACATAATTGCTTCATGAAATCTCATTTCACCTACATCAAAAAATTTTTGTTTCATGAGCATTTCATGTCTTTATGCTTGCAGTGAGTTCTTCACCTACTGAATCATAACCCCACTCCACAATTATTTGATTACAAATGAGTTTGATCTTATTGGGTTTAGTACCCTAATCTACTCCACACACAGTTAATCTTGCTATAAGACAGAGAATGTACTTAAAGGTTGTTCTTAGCTACTGGGAAGAAATATAACAAGAGTATAATTCATGCAGGACTGATGATAGACTACTTTGATAATGTTACCGATTTCTTTAAACTACAAACTAAAGCATAAAGAGAATACTACCATCCAAGAATTACTAGTTATAATGAGCCAGCCTGGCCCAGTTTATATCTTTACCTTTCTGAGTACACAGTATCAACGTCAGCCCTACACACTGAGCTGGCCAATAAACAAGGTAACTTTAGGTAGAGGACAAAATGTCCTAGCATCCATGTTGGTAAAATGTGATAATACTCAAGTACTTCATAACACACAGAGAATAATTCTACATATATATTTATATAAATAAAATTTGATATGTTGAGTGATACTATGTTTTCAAGAATTTAACTCATTCTTGTTTTAAAACATCCTACTGGTTTCTTTCATCTCACTGTCGGTTCTTGTGTGTGTGTTTGCCGCATGCAAAATAGTTTTCAAGTAGTCCCTTTAGCTGGTGTCTTAGCCAAGCACATTGTGGGACAAACTTAAAATGCTTAGTCATGTGCATTTTCTTATTGGTATTCCTCTGGTGCCTCCGCGAAGGGTAACGGCATAATATGTAAATCCAACCAAAGAAACAGGGCTCACACTATTTTGACAGGGTATTATTCATAATTGCCACTTTCTATAAATGTTAGAATGAAAGAGTAAAGAAAAGTGTCATTTTTAATGCTGGGAGATTAAGGTGGAATTCTTGGCAACCAAATGAACTGAATGACTTCTCTGAAGATAATATCTTAAACATATACTTTAGATGCACAAAGAGAGAAGCATAGTAGATTTTCTCCACTCTTGATAGAAACAAAAAATAGGCTCGATCATACCATGAGGAAAGTTGTCTTTTGTAACTTAAAATCCATTGCATTCTGCCATTGCTTTCTTTTGTGTGTGTGCCTTTGTGCACATGTGTCGGAGAAGGAGAATGAAAAAGAAAGAGACTGCTTTATAAATGGAATCCTACATCAGTTTTATTTCTGTTATTTGGGGGAAACACATATATACATATACTGAGAGCAAACTCAGCACAGCTGTTATATAATAATTTATTATTGTTTATTAGTTTATTATTATTATTTTACCTCTTGTTAATTAATGTATTTTCAAATGTGCTCTGACCTCACTCTGTTGCTGTCATTTATTTAGTAGCCTAAGGATTCTAGTCTCCAAGTTCTATTTTTCCCCAAAACTAAAGTCATGTATTTCATGAAATAATTATTTACACCATCAGGAATGCCAACGGGTCAAGGAACTACTGCCAGAAAGGTCAAGTTCGCATCCTGCTTCAGAAACCCAAAATGCTCCTAAGACAGTGAAATTAGTTTCATGCCAGGATGGAGAGCTGCCACCAAAGGCGTTCGGTCTTAATCTGTCATTGCTGAAGCTTTACTTTGACATAAAATGAAGGAGAGCTTGTAATTTGCTTATTTCAGAGTCCTAGATACTTTGATGGAACAAGTAGTAACCGGAACACATTTGATTAGTGAGATTTACAATTCTCTTCATTCCTCACGACAGAGTTGAAGTTTATACCACTTAACAATATGAGCTAGTGTGTTGAGGGCTTGCATTTCTAGTCTCATGAACAAGAGGCTTGCTTTTTGTGTCTAACGAGCTTTCCACGGTTAGATACAGGGAGAGAGATTCAGCACTGGGGTTCTGTCGTTATGTGAGAAGCTGTCACTGCCATGTCCCAGACAGAAGGCCAGCATTGTTTGCAGTTTCCTCTTCCGTTTCTCCTTTTCTTCCCTTTGCCTCCTCCTCCAGTCTGCTTTGGCCTTGGACAGCAGAGATAACTGCAGGGCTACACATGAAAAGCTGAGCTAGCTCCAAAACTGTTACTCCTTACAATTATTTAATTGCTAAAACATCTCCATGCTGGAGCTTCTCCACGGCACTTGGAAGGCAGACTTGGTAATTTGACTGTCCGTCACTTGTCACTCTATAACTTAGATTTTGGAAGCATAATAAGTAGAATTATAGGCTCTTATATTGGCTCTTATATTATGTTCACAAAAACAGAAAGACAAAATTTATGGAAAGATGTGAGTTTTAGGAAGAACTATGGAAATATCAAAAGTTAAATTAAATAGGAAATTTACGTGCTGGTATGACACCTACTTGTAAATCACTATGAAGCCACCTGTTTATAATTTCAGAGCTTTATGTATTTGTATTGCTTCCCTTCCCACTCTGCCTTTACTATGAGAAGATAAATACAGCCACGTCATTAAAGATAACTTTGTATGTCCTAGTATGAGAAGGTCACAACAGATCGAATTATTTTTTAAATTAATGACCCAGTATTACATGGCTATTTCTCTACCCTGCTTTTACTTTTTAAAAGTTAAAATAATTTTCTCTTCAGTGATATTGCTGAAAATCTCCGAGGTTACAATATTTTGGTTGTTTTAAATCATCAATATTTAGTAGCTAATTAATGCTTCCACTTTCAAATGCACATTCCTATTACAGCCTCCAAAACTCTAGCACTGAAAGTCATTTAGGACTTAAAATTTGTATAGGATATGGTTAGTCCTTAGTACTTGAAGTCAAAATGGGTATGATATAATTTTTGATATACATTGAGATATCAGTGTCCTAAGTCAATTGGTGTTTAAGGGCTGTGTGCTATGGATGAGAATGTGTCTTGGATGACCTGAAAACTTCTCAAAATACTGAGTGATTAATGTGGTTGAGTCACCTCCATTTATAAAAATAATTTTATTAGCATGTATTCATTGTTCATAGTGATGGGTTTAATAAAGACACTTTCATTTGAATATACCATGCACATTGAGTGTGTTCACTCCTGAACTCCTGAATTTCCTGGGCACCCTTCCTTCCCTGGGACTGTATGTCTGTGTGAGGCACACAGATATAAAAGTCCCTAAGTCATCAGGAGCAGCTGACCCACTATGATTTGTCTAGAATCTGTCTTAATATCAAATGTGGCTTCTGCTGATGTGTTTTGTTTATTGAACAGTAATCCACTGTGCACACATGTCCTTCTGTATCTAATACGATCACGAGACACACCAGTACTGTAGCATGAGGAATGCTGAATGCATCACAGTGAGTTCTGGAGTACTGGTATGCACATTATAGGCTATCTTTTCTCTAATTCATCAAATTTATTTAATAGTTACATTTTTTGTATCTTCAAATTTAGGATGGAGAAATGTCAAGACACAGGTAAAACATTGTTCCTGTTTTTCATTGCTATTGCTTAAGCCATTACTTTGTTACCATCAAATCCAGGGATTTCCCTGTCCTCCTGGTTTGCCAAGAGTACTTTATCTTCCTATGTTTTGGTGTCTGTGGTTTGGAACCCAGGACCCCAAATTGTATACCAAGTGTGGCCTCTGCCTGTAAATATATCTCCAGCCCCTAAAGATTTTTGTTGTTGCTGTTTGTTTTTAAGTAACAAGTTATATTGAAATTGCCACAAACAAAATATTAACTTTCCTGTTTAGTGTTTACCTTAAATCATTTTTTTTTGCAATCTCACTAATTTGAGTTCATTCAACTTCCTTACTGTGAACACTGCAAAGTTCCAAATATCAAAATAATAATCAGAGTACAAAATTCCATCATAATCATGCTAGAAACAGAGTATGCCTGGAATTGTGATATGCTGAGTTTAGATGTATCTTTCATGATAACGCAATGTATATTTAATTTACAAAGAGGAAAGCAGGGGCAAGGAAAACGTATCTAGTGGAGAGACTTAGATTCCTAACTTTAATCTTCAGCTGGTATGGCAAGTTATAAAGACATGGAGAAAGGGACACAAGAGGCAGAGAGCCTTTCTCAAATTCCAGTGAGACAATATTCTGTTGGGGGTTGGGACTAGAATTGGGGATGGCACAAGAGCTACAGCATTGACCAACAGCTGTTTCCTTAGTACTGTGCATCATCACCTTCCTTTCCTAATCTTTGTTGTTATGAAATATCAGGGAAGAGAAAGTTTCCTTTGATAGTCTGCAGGGCAGAGACTTTCAGAGGCCCTCTGTGGCAGGTTCCTAGCTTGTTTCCTGCTTTCTTCTTCTTCTGATGTTCATCCTCTTTGCCTTTTGGGATGGGGATTGAGCGTTTTAGTCAGAGTCCTCTCTCTTGATTAGTTTCTTTAGATGGACAGATTTTAGGTTTATCCTATAAGTCTATATGAGTGAGTATATACCATGTGTGTCTTTTTGCTTCTGGGACAGCTCACTCAGGATGATCCAGGTCCCACCATTTACCTGCAAATTTCATGATTTCCGTATTTTTCATTGCAGAGTAATACTCCATTGTGTAGATGTACCACAATTTCTGCATCCATTCTTCAGTTGAGGGGCATCTGGGCTGTTTCCAGCTTCTGGCTATTACAAATAAGGCTGATACAAACATGGTTGAGCAAATGTCCTTATTGTGTACTTTATCCTCTTCTGGATATATGCCTAGGAGTGGTATGGCTGGATCTTGAGGAAGTGCTTTATGGTCAACTGTTGGGCAGAGTGCATGGAATCTTATGTAAGAAGTGGGAAATATGCCACAGAGGGCCTCTGAAAGCCTCTGCAGTATAGACTGTCAAAGCAGATGCTGAGCCTGATGGCCAACTGATGGGCAGAGTAAATGGAATTTTATGTAAGAAGTGGGAAATAGTAAGAGCTGGAGGGGATGGGAACTCCACAAGCAGAGCAACAGAACAAGATAATTTGAACACAGGGAACTTTCCAAAGACTCATACTCCAACCAAGTACCAGGCATGGAGATAACCTAGAACCCCTGCACAGATGTAGCCCAGGGCAGTTTATTGTCCAAGTGGCTTACATAGTGATGGGAAGAGGGACTGCCTCTGACATAAACTGATTGGCCTGCTCTTTGATCACCTCCCCCTGAGGGGGGAGCAGCCTTACCAGGCCACGGTAGAGGACAATGCAGCCAATTTTGATGAGAACTGATAGACTAAGATCAGAAAGGAGAAGAGAACCTCCCCTATCAGTGGACTTGGGGAGTGGCATGCATGCAGAAAGGGGAGGGAGGGTGGGGCCGGGAGGGGAGGAGGGAGGGGCTTATGGGGGAAAAAAAGAAAAAAAAAGAAGTGGGAAATAGTAGGTTATGGACAGGACAGGAACCCCACATGGAGAACAATAGAACTAGAAGATTTGAACACAGGGGTATTCCCAGAGACCCATATTCCAACCAAGTACCAGGCATGGAGATAACCTAGAACCCCTGCGCAGATGTAATCCATGGCAGTTTAGTGTCTAAGTGGGTTACATAGTAATGGGAAGAGGGACTGCCTCCGACACAATCTGATAGGCCTGCTCTTTGATCACCTCCCCCTGAGGGGAGAGTAGTCTTACCAGGCCACAGAAGATGACAGTGCAGCCACTCCAGATGTGAGCTGATAGACTAAGATCAGAAGGAAGGAGAGGAGGTCCTCCCCTATCAGTGGACTTGGGGAGGGGCATGCATGAAGAAGGGGGAGGAAGGGTGGGATCAGGAGGGGAGGAGAGAGGGGCTTATGGGGGGATACAAAGTGAATAAAGTGTAAAAAAATAATAATAAAATAAAAAGAGAAAGTTTCCATAATGCAAATACTGAGATACAAAAGGATTTAAATGTATCTGTGTCAGTGCTATAAATTTAAAAAAGGAGAAATAAATCGGAAAGGGGAGAAAGTGATTCAATGATATACAAAAGTTTCAGAAATTATATCTCCAGAGCAAAATCAGTACTCCCCAGTACTATACGAGAAGGTTAGCTCTGCTCTGTAATGTAGCCTAACAAATTTTAAAGCCATGAAAATATAAATGTAAGTAGATGGAAGGCAAGGTATGAAAAGAATAACTGGACTGATGGAAAGTAGAATAAGAGAGAAAAGTAATAAACCCATTGCCCAATTGTAACTGGCTGACAAGCATCACGAGAAATCACAAATACTGGAGAAATGTGTGGCTATACAGGAAAATGGTGCAGGGAGCAGAAAAATTATTTAAAAACAACAAAAAGAAGGTAATAGATACAAAAAGACATGGCTAGAAGAAAGCCCATCAGCCATTACAACACTCTTCCTTATATAAATTGTTTACAGAAGGGAAGTAGCTCAGTTTTGCATATGTTTTTTTGCAGTGTTCAGTGTTGAAAGGCATCTGCATGATTCCCTCAGAATTGCTTCAGATGTTAAGTCCATATTTCGGAGTGCTATATCTCTCCAACTGAGCAGGATCTCAGGAAGAGTGGAAATACCATGCACCTTCCATTCAGGGACTCTTCACTTTCACCCATGACTGTGGAACTGTCAGGAAATAAGGCTGCTTTTTTAGGTGATGTTTTATTTTTCTTTTTTCTTTGAGACAGACTTTCACTGGTGTGAAACTAGCTAACTCTGCCTTCCAATAAGCGTAGGGATTGACTTGACATCACCTCCCCAAAATAGGAATTTAACATATTTTGCTTTTAAACACCTGATTCTAGAGCTTAAACTCAGGTCTTAGTTCTTGCTAGGTAAGTACTTTACTGCCTGAGCTAATCCCATAGCCTTAGGGTTTTGGTTGTTTTGGTTGTTTGTTTGTTGTTGTTTTTAATGTGCATGCGTGATGTATGTGATCTGTGTTACGTGCTTGTGATGTGTGTGTGTGGAGGGGGTATCACATGTGTGCATGGCCTATATGTGGATATCAGTGCATATTCTTGGGTGTTAATCCTTACTTCCCAACTTGTTTGAGACAGGCTGTCTTTAGTTTTTGCTGCTGCACTGTGAACATCAGGATAGTGTCCCCGTAAACGTTCAGGAACTTGCCTGTCTTTACCTTCCACCACTGGGATTATAGGCACATGCTACCTGCCACACTTGACTTAACATGGGCTGTGGAAATTCAAACAAAAAATGTTCTGCTTTTACAAGTCCTTTACCCACTGAGCAATCCGCAAACTTGACATTTTCATAAGCTTGCACAGTTTTAAAAATCAAAACTTCACCTTACAAGGTTACCATGTGGTATAGTTTAAGTGAGAATGGCCTCCATAGGTTCTTTGACTGCTTGGTCTCCATTTGGTAGAACTGTTTGAGAAGGATTAGGAGGTGTAATCTTGTTGGAGGAGGTGTGTCACCAGGGGCAGGCCTTGAGGTTTCAAAAGCTCAAGCCATTCTCAGTTATCTTGTGGGTGTGTCTCAAGATGTGAACTCTCGGCTCCTTTGCCAGCACCATGCCTACTTGCCCAATGCCAGGTTTCCTGCCATGATGGTCGTGGACACTAGCCCTCAGAAACCATGAGCCCAAAGTTAAATGATTTCTTTTATAAATTGCCTTGGTCATGATGTTTTTTCCCAGAAGTAGAAAAATAACCAAGATTTAGTGCTTGTGTGAACCAACCTTAAATTGATATCTATAAGATGGGTACTGGTAATATTTCTTTTATGCTTTAACCAGCATCAACCTGGCAGCTGAGAGTTGTCTGCAACTATAGAATTGAAGAAAATGCCTGCAAATG
This sequence comes from Psammomys obesus, assembly GCF_907164565.1. Taxonomy (NCBI): domain Eukaryota; kingdom Metazoa; phylum Chordata; class Mammalia; order Rodentia; family Muridae; genus Psammomys; species Psammomys obesus. The sequence goes on from NW_026594428.1 coordinate 17,604,995, forward strand.
TTCACAGCAACATCATTACATAGGGATATGACCTCAGTTTCAAATAACTGTCTTTGACTAATCTAGTCAAAAAGTAGACCTGCTATTAATTTGTTTTTTAATTAATTTATTCATTTATTACAATTTATTCACTTTGTATCCCATCTGTAGCCCCGTCCCTCATCTTCACCCCCCTATCCACCCTCCCTCTTCTCTAGCTATAACCTTTCCCTAGTCCCCTGATAGGGGAGGACCTCCTCCCCCTCTATCTGACCTTAGCCTATCAGGTCTCATCAAGGCTGGCTGCATCATCTTCCTCTGTCAGGCAAGGCTGCACCCCCCAGGGAGAGGTGATCAAAGAGCCAGCCACTGAGTTCATGTCAGAGACAGCCCCTGTTCCCCTTACTAGGTAACCCACTTGGAAACTGAACAACTTATGGGCTTCCTCTGAGCAGGGGGTCTAGGTCCTCTCCATGCATGGTCCTTAGTTGGAGTATAAGTCTCTGCAGGCCTCTCCGGGCCCAGATATTTTTTTTCTTTATCCTGTTGATCTCTTTGTAGAGCTCCTGACTCCTCCAGGTCTTTCTATCTCCATCTTCTTCCTTAAGGTTTCCTGCACTCTGCCCAAAGTTTGTGTATGAGTCTCAGCATCTCCTTTGATACCCTTATGGGTAGACTCCTGTCCTGTTCCTTGTCTTCCCCTACTTCCAATGTATATCCTGTTTACCCTTCTGAGTGAGGTTTCAGCCTCTTCCCTAGGGTTATCCTTACTGTTCAGCTTCTTTAGGACTATTCATTTAAATTAAAAAAAGTATTTTAAAACTGCAGGATTTGTTTTTTAATTTGTAGCTAAAATTGTGAGAATAAGATTCTGTTTGAGGTATACAATAGCTATGTTGTGTGAAGGACTATATCAATATATAAAATTCAGCCCAAAGTCTGCATCAATACAGTTCTCTTTTCTGTGCATCTGGTATGTGCCTTAGATTTTTCCTCATTTTATTCTTTTTTTGAATTGCAACCTCATTTCAAAAATAAGAATAATTAAAATAAGCATGTGTTTATCCAGCAACTGTCCATCTTTGAAACCAACACTGTGTTCGCCATAATATGAAGTAGGGTTGATCTTGCTTTTTAATTCACCCAGGAGCCAACATCTAGACTTGGTTTGAGAATCTTATTTTATGATCTCTGCTTTTGGTTGATGCTGTTTTTGTTTGCTTTCTTCAGATTGAGATAAGGATAGCTAAGAATTCAGGTACAAATCTGGGGCAAAGGAAAGGAAGAGTGAAAAACTAGGATTTGCTGGGCTGGCTGGTGGGAGGGTCCTTTTGTGATGAAATGTTGCATAAATAATGCCGGTGGGGGTCTAAATTCACTGTTGCCATGGAGACCTTTGTGCCTGGCTGAACTCTATTCTTTTCTCTTTTAAGACAGCCACCACTAGGCTTGCGCTATCTGATGCATCTTGCTTTGCTTTCTCTTAACACTGTTTGCTAGTGGAAGCAGAAATTAAAGTGTGGAAATTCGACATCCTGACTTTGTCAGGACTGCTATTCTCTGCCTTCTTGGATTTTGAGCCCCTCTGCTTGCTTTTAGCCTTCTTTCCAAGAGGGAGGAGCAGGTGGGTGGAAAGCCTGGAACAGCCCGCTCTGTGTCTGGGGAAGGAGGGTGGAGTAACCCCTCATCATCTCTGGGACTGGTGGAGTTGCCTGCCTGGACCACTGTGTTCAAGTTTTTAAGGACCCTTTATTTCCAAAGGTCCAGCAAAGGTAAAAGAAACAATAAAAACTAACCTTGTTTGACTTTCCAACGCTTTCATTATTAGTCGTGCTGTTTGTGATGTTTTTCAAGTTTTGTAACTGCAGGCTGAGAGTCATGTTTAGATATACAGGATAAGAATTTATTCCTGACCTCACAATGGTTGGTCTATTCAGTGTATGAACACTGAACTTGGGAGAGCCGAGTAAGGGAACTAAACAAAGTGATTGTGAGGTCTGCTGCCCGACCTCTGTCTCCACTAATCATGGTGTCTTTTCAATGATTGTTTTTAGTAAAACTTGGTGTGTCATAGATGTGTGCTTTAGATTTTATGAAAGTTATGGTTGTTCATGTCAAAAGTCTTGATTTGTTAAGATATGTGGTTTTATTTGGGAATTTGGTTCTTTTAACATTTTTCCTTCAGCAAATAAGCTAGAAAGGAAATATTCCTAGAGAATAAAAACAAAAAAACAGCTAGTAGTGCAACTATGTGAAGTAAATGCAAGACTCTAACACCGTGGGTCAGTCACTTGTTGCTCGGCATTTTCTTTCTTGTGGAGGTGGTTTGGTTCTCAGTGAGTCATACATTAGAACTGCAATACGACAATCACGTCTGGATTATTGTAAATAGTGCAGGTGTAAATGGGATGCATGCATCCCGTAATTATAGAGAGCCATTTCCATGCAAGTCTCTGCACTTTGCTTTGACTCAGACACTTCACTGAATATATCTGCACCCCAAACTGACAATGGCTTCAGATTTCAGCTGTTCCAGCATTATGGTTAAGAAAGTTTTTGAAATACAAATAGGTTATCAAAACAGTTAGGAACAGACCAGACAGGCAATGTGACTAGGATCAGCATGATGGCAGTCTGCCGATGGGAACCAGACATGAAATTGTCATATCAGTAGCATGCATGTATAGTACAAAATTGTGAGTGAGGTAACATGGAGAGTCAGGAAGTGCTTACACTTTTGTCTTTAAAATTGAAGTATTTCTAAGTCGCATTTCATAGTGACAGGAAATTATTTCAGATCAATGATACCAGTTATAGGTTTATTATGATAAGTTACTGGAAGCAGTTATCTGTTCCAGAAGATCCTACCTGACTTTTTTTAATGTAGGTCCTAAGATGCTAAGATACAGAATTGCCATATTGTTGTAAACAAGACTTTTAATTTTTACCTTTTTGGGGATAGGCTCTTTAAATTCATATTTATTAAAATTTTAATAACATTTTGACAGAAACATAGTTTCAAATTCCCAGATTTTAATTTCCCACCCTCAGATAGGTTTTATTTCAAACATGTTCACAAAGAAAGTTTGCATATACTCTTGAAGGTGTACATTTAGCTCAGTATCTCCCTGAATTAAAACTTAAAAGATTATGCTAATCATAGTACATTTAACAAGACATTTTATTTTTAAGATGTGAACATAAGCTTCATTGAGTGGATTTAAAACAGTTTTTTATTGGCAGGGCAATCACCTGGCATTCACAAGGCCTTGGATTTGAATCCCAGCTCTGCAATAGTAAACAGACAGGAGTAGTAATTTTACAAGACTTTAACCTTTGGCAGTATCTTCTATATTGATCATTATTCAATAATATTACCAAAATATTAGTCATAGCCTATGAAACCTAACTTTAGGTACATATGATAAAAGCAAACTTTTGAAATCAATGTAATATATTTTAGATGACCATAAACCTACAAACACACAATACATGTGTGTGACCAAATAGCTAATCTTAAGTTAACAAATTAGATTCTGTGGCTGCTAATTTCTGCCATGTTACCTAGTGTAGGTATTTGTTAAGAGAAAATAAGTTGAACAATATTTCAAATGTAAGTTTCTATATCTGGAGAGTACAGTGAAAGACACAAACCGACGTTCTCAGCAACTGAAAGAGTAAGCAGAGTTGGATGGGATTCAAAAAGAAAATACACAATGAGGCTTTACAAATGCCAAGTTGAAAAATGCTTTCTGTGCAGTTTTTCTTCTAAATGTTAGCCACACAATTATGAAAAAGAGTGAAATAGTTTCACTTGTCTAAAAAAACACCATTTGCTTGACAGTCACAGATCTGGTCCAAGTGGCCGGCTCTGCCAAGCTGAGAGTCCTAGCTGGGAAGTCTGACCAAAGCTGTTTGGATAAGCTTAAGATTGAGGCTTTTGCGTTTCTCTGGCTCGTTATGTCTGCAGTTCTTTAGTCGTCTGTACTTTTTGTAACACCTTGTATTTAACAAATAGCTTAGCCCTTTTCTGTGCTTAAATACAGTAGGAAACTTCAAATGAATAAAATGTTATCTAGAGTCCAGGAAGTAAGTGGTCGGATGAGATCTGGGTATCAGCACTAGAACAGTTCTAGATAGAACTAGGAATGATGATGTAGTAGTTGAACTGCACAAAATAACTGTTAATAAATGTCAGTGAAAATAATTTCCAGATAGATGCCTACAGAAGCCTACACAAAACGTAAAGCTTTTCATTCTACCCCGCCAGACATCAGAACTGGAATATTGATGAGTTGAAAAAAGGCTTCTGTAGTCCTCCAAGTGCCTCCTAGCCCTCCCTCTGTCCTGAGATCTGCTCCACCCCTGCTCCCTAGTTTGCTGAACAGAGGACAGCCCTTGCTGGAGCCACTCTGTTTCTGCAGTATAGTTTGCAATGCCATCCCAACCCCCTTCTCGACATGTCAGCCAAGATTGATCCTCTCTCAGTCTTTTCACGTATTTGTTTATATTTCTCTCCATTTGCTCTAGAGGATCCTAGTTACATTCCTTCCTTGACATCCTCTCTTTCCTGAATTATTGTCATTTACCTTTATTTCAGGTCACATTTTGCATTAGTTTATGGTTTGGTCACTGTTCTTAGGTTGTTTTTATGTCAACTTTACACAGGCCAGAGTTATCTGAAAGGAGGGAACCACAACTGAATAAATAAGATCTAGCTCCCATAAGATCTAGCTACAAGGCATTTGCTTACTTTACACCTCTCCTCTTCCCAGTATCCCTCCACACACAGCCCCTTACCCCCATTCTCCCTTCTCCTCAGAGAAGGGGGAGGTCCTCCATGGGTACCATCCCACCATGGCGCACTAAGTCTCTGCAGGACAGCTAGGTGCATGGAGAGCCAGACATGGAAGCACAGTTGGGGGAATGGGATCCAAAGGGAGGCAACAGAGTCAGAGAGGGCCCCTGTTCCAGTTGTTGGGGAATCCATATGAAGACCAAGCTGTGCATATGTACAGGTGGCCTAGGACCAGTCCATGCATGCTCTTTGGTTGGTGGTTCAGTCTCTGTGAGTTCCCATGGCCTAAGTTAATTGACTCTGTAGGTCTTTTTGTGGAATCCTTGACCCCTCTGGCTCCCTCAGCCATTCTCCCAGCATCTCCATTGGACTCCCTGAGCTCTGTATAAAGTTTGGATGTGGGTCTCTGCATCTGTTTCCATCTGCTGTAGAGTGAAGCCCCTCAAAGGAGTTATGCTAGGCTCCTGTCTACAAGCATAGCAGAGTAACATTAATAGTGTCAGGGATTGGTTCTCTCCCATGGGTTGGGTCTCAAGTAGGGACAGTCTTTGATTGGGCGTTCCCTGAATCTTTGCTCCATCTTTGTCTTTGCACATCTTGTAGGCAGGACAAATTTTGGGTGGAATTGTAGGTGGGTTGGTGTCCATATCCCTCCACTGGAAGTCCTGCCCTGGAGGTTGCCACACCAGGCTCCATAGGATTCTCAGTTAGGGTGACCCCTATAGACTTCCTGGGGCCTCCAAAATCCCAGGTCTCTGGCACATCTTAGATGTGTTTACCCCCTCTAACTTTCGTTCCCTTACCTAGCCCTCTCTCCCCTGCTCTTCCTACTAATCTACATCCGGGATCCTCTACCCATTTCCTCTCTTAGTCAGTTCCCTCCCTCCATCCACCTCCAATGCCTATTTTATTTCTCTTTTAGAGTGAATTTCAAGCATCCTTCTTTGGGTCCTCCTTTTTAGCTCCTTCGGGATTGTAGCATGGTTATCCTATACTTCATGGCTAATATCCACTTATAAGTGAGTACATACCATACATGTTTTGGGGGGGCTCTAGCTACCTCAGCCAGAATGATTTTATTCCTGTCCCATCCATTTGCCTTCAAATTTCAAGGTTTCCTTGTATTTAATAGCTGAATAGTATTTCATTGTGTAAATGTACCACAATTTCTTTATCTATTCTTTGGTTGAGAAATATCTGTTTTTCATTGTTGTTGTTTTCTAGTTTTCTGGCTATTACAAATAAGGCTGCTATGAACATAGTTGAGCAAGTCTTCTCGTGGTATGGTGGAACATCTTTTGAGTACATGCCCAGGAGTGGTATAGCTGGGTCATGAGGTAGAACTATTGCTAATTTTCAGAGAAACTGATAAGGCATTTTCTTAACAAGTGATTGATGTAGGAAAGGCAAGCTGACTTTGGGTGGTTCCATCTCTGGGCTGACGGGCTTTGGTTCTATAAGAAAGCAAGCTGAGCAAGCCAGAGGGAGCAAGCCAGTAAGCATCACCTCTCCATGGCCTCTGCATCAGCTCCTGCCTCCAAGTTTCTGCCCTCTGGAGTTCCTGTCATGGATTCCTTCATTGATAGATCACAGTGTGGAAGTTTAAGCCAAATAAACCCTTTCCTTCTCACTTTACTTTTTGGTCATGGTGTGTCATCACAGCAATAGAAAATGTAACTAAGACATTTGCTGTTTTCTCCATTTAGAATGTATACTTTATAAGGGCAGGGATTTGGGGTTGATTTTTTTTCCATTTCATCATCTGCATTTTTGCCAAGCATATTTGTTGAATGAGTATATGAACATCTATGTATACTACCCTAAACACAGTGTTATGCTTCCTTTCCTAGATTTTTAAAAATAAAGGAAGTAGTGAATATTCATGGTTATCACTTGCAACCCAATATCCTACCATGTGAGAGAGTAGGTGGCCATTGCTGATACTGATATACCATCAACTAAGGCATTATGAGTAAATGGGCATCCTGCTTCCACACTATAACATCAGGTAGACTTTCATTGAGAATACAGAAAATATTTTTTCAGGATAATGTGTGGTTTTTAACAGTGCGTGTAACAGGTAGTCTATGTCTAAATGAGCATGTATGAATGCAGGTGCCCTCAGAGTGTAGAAAGGGCATTGGATCTCCTAGAGCTACAGTTATAGACAGTTGTGAGTTGTCCAGGGTGAGTGCTGGAAATAGAACTTCATTGGGTTCTCTGTAAGAGACGTTAAGTTCTTACAACTATAGAGCCATCTCTCTAACCTATGTTTGATGAATTTTATTGTACTCAATACAGATCATTTTAAAATAAGCTGCAAGCTTTAGGAATATCCTTTCCACAGCATGCATATGTTATACAAACATATGAGAGTTATTTTTTCTAAGAGTAAAAATGCAGAATTGGTGTGTGACTTTTGATGGCCTGGGTTGATTTTATTTGCTTTTTACCATAGCTACTTTTCTACTGCTGTGCTAAGAGACCACGAGTAAGGAAACTTATAGAAGGAAGAGTTTATTGGATTTATTGGAACCTTACAGTTTCAGAGGCTTAGAGTCCATGGACATCATGGTAGAAAGTATGACAGCAGGCAGGCAGATATGGAGCAAGAGCAGTAGCTGGGAGCTTATATCTTGATTCACAAGCTCCAGGCAGAGAGAGAGACAGAGGCACAGAGAGACAGACAGACAGAGACAGAGAGACAGAGGCACAGAGAGATTTTGAAACGTCAAAATCTTTTCCTAGTGACTAATAGAGCTGCACCTCCTAATCATTACTTCTAAACAGTTCCACAACTGGAGTGCACATATTCAGATATGAACCAACGAGGGTCATTCTTATTCAGTTCACCATATTTTCATTTTGTTTTTATAAAATGCTAACTTTGGGGCAAGAGACATGGCTTAGCTATTAAGAGCACTTGTTCTTGTAGAAGACTCAGGTTCAGTTCCTCCCCACACCCCACACACAGTGGTTCACAACTATGAGTAACTTCAGTTCCAGGAGACCTGTTGTCCTCGTTTGGCCTCTGTGGATTCCAAACAGACAAGTAGTGCATATACACCTGCAGGCAAAACTCTCAACCACAAAATGTAAGTCTTAAAAAAATAGAAGCTCTTTTTAAGTGTGTGTCACCTGTCTGATTGTTTAAGTCTATATAAAATAGACAGCAGCAGCTTTTTTTGCCTCCTGAAAGTGTCACCTACTATTTCAGACACAGGCTGTAACCGTAGAGTGCGTGTCCCTATAAGAAGACATGCCTCGGAAAGGATTGCTTATTGCTTCACTTTCTCACTAGTCACACGTTCTCTCATTATGAATTGCATCTGCTTCACTTCATTTCAAGCCCTCATGCTCTTCTGAACCAATTTCTGGTAATTTTCATCAGCATTAATAGAGTTTCTTCAAGAGATACTATATTCAGTGTTGAGTTGTTAAATGTAATTAAATTTAGTTGCTGAGGTTGAAGATTGAATGTGTGTACATTACCATGGAGTACTTCTGCCAAAAAATTAGAAAGCTTAACTACAGAGGTGGAGATGGGAAGGAATTAAGGAGACATGGAGGGAACTGGGGTGGTGACCCTGGAGTCCCATGGCCATTTGTCTAAAGGCTCTGAGGTTCTTCACTCTTGGGAGTTGCCACTGGCAGCACCCACAGCTGGCCTGCACCTTGCATTGCTTTGCAAACTCAGGTGTATCGAGAGAAATATTTGGCCAATAGAGAACACACGTGTTGGCTCAGGGCCATACATTTTCACTTAGGAGTGGTAAACTTTGATTTTAATTTTGTGGTAATTTACTATTTAACATTAAATAATGTACATACTATAGTTTTTTGAATGACAACTGTATAGGAGTCTCGACTTAGATGAACAGCCCCCACGAAGAAGGCGGCTGAGTTTAGTCATGTTCACAAACCATGGTTTAATGCATACCCCTCTTAAAGAAAACTGCTTGAGACTGAGAGCTGTTCTCTGCCCCCTCCACTTTCTTCCAGTTTTTGCTTTTGTTTTTGCTTCATTTACTTGTTTGCCTCCCTATTGGGGTAATATATTTTGGGACTGGATTAGAACCAGCTCTGATATTAGCTTTACTTCATTTTTTTTCCCTTGGTTATGTCCCATGTGGGCTTTCAAACTGCATAGTCTAGTCATTTAATCCCTTTCCACCTCCGTTTCCATCACTGCAGAATTAAAAGCTCCCATTCTATGATCCCTTATAAATGAATAGGATTTTGTTGTCTGTCCTGTGGGGCTCCCCAGTGCAAGCCTAGAAAGTATATTTTAGTTGTGGAGGAGCAAGTCAGAATGGCTCAGGAGTCCCTAGCCCAGCATCTTCACATCTGTGATCTAGCAGCTCCCAGCCTTTGTTAATTACACTCCTGGATGAAAGTCTTTTGAACTAGGACATCCATTGTATGTTCACTGAGTTAAAAAAAAATAAATGTGCCACCCTACCAAAATGTACATGTCAGAAAATAGCCTAGTGTTTTAATGTATAAAAGCAATACATGTAAATATAGGTTTGAACCTTTATGCCCATGCTCCATGGGATTGTTGTATATACCTTGGTCTAGAGACAGCTGCTGCTTCCAGACAGAGTTGGCTGGCTCAGCATGAAACAAGGAAGATAAGTCCAATTTTGACCAGAAGTACTAGAAATAGGCCATAGAAGAAGTTTAGATATTTGTCCTTCTGAGTCTTTCTGTCTTCATCACAGTCTGAACTTCTGAGGAAGATTGCCATACAGTTGTAAACAAGTGTTTGTTGCTTACAAATACAGCCTGTCTTTCTGCAAGTAGAGGGACACTAAGACAATGTTGACAGCACAGTACACTGTATGCAGATTCGAGAAACCCACCCAGCTTCTGCTGCCTTTTCTAGGAAAGTGAAGCAGAGTGGGCATGTGATTATGTATCATAGTGATGGACTGTTGCGAATCATTATTGGTCCGAAAATGAGTGTCAAGAAACAATGGGCTTGTGTTCTTTCTATTTAAATCTGTAATCAAAGAATTGGACCAATGTCAAAATAAACACAAGCATATGATAGATGATATGCATATATTTGATATACATTTTGAGGAGAACACAAAATGCTAGAAGCTCGGAAATAATAGTAAAGATATGAAATAAAAAGTTTATAGAAAGTTGTCAGCTACAGGTTATACGGTGTAGAGATGACTAGTTGAACAGGTTATAAAAAATAGTTTACTTGAATTGAGATTTAATTTGATACAGATACTTATCAAAGTTATGAAAGCTCATATTAACGTTACTTACTCTGGTGATGCCCAATTCAGAGGGTGAGGCAAGCATTGATACTTATGCAATGATACTTGTTATATGTGTCTGGAGTAGTATGTGAGCTTCTGGGAATTATTAAGTGAGGAAATGGAATAAAAAGCAAGAAAGACAGCAGATGTGGCCAGAATGAGAAGACCTGTACAAACCTTGGTGAAGTGTCTCTTCTCAGTCACAGAAGATAGTTTTTTCTCACTGCAGGAAATACACGCTATGAGCAGGAGAGTTGCCTTGCTGCTGTGGTAAATCTGATGGCAGATGGAAGCCACAGTCAGAATCACTCATGAGAATCTTCTAAGAGCATATACTGATTTTGGTGATAAGGCTGACACTGGGTGGAGTTGTGGTGCTCTTCTTGGTAATCTCCAAGGAAAATGGAGTACATGAACTTCTGGATGCCACCCACATAAAACAGTCATGGTGCTGTAAAGGCAAGGTGCCTAGATTGATAAGGATAAACTGAAGTTCAGGTGTGTGGAGTCTGAAAATCCCAAGCTTGAGAGATAGTAAATAAAGTGTTCACTTTGAAGGCACAAGGAACTACATTCAATCCTCAGAACCTGTGTAAAAGCCAAGCACTGTGTTGCTATCTTAAAGTCTCAAATGTGTGCAGATGAAGACAGATCTCTGCAGCTCACTGGCCTTCCAACCTACCTTAATCAGAAGGCTATAGACCCATGAGAGTCTGTGAGAGACCCTGACTCAAAAACAAGGTAGGCAGCTTCTGAGGAAGGGCACATAAGGCTTTGGTCTTTGTGTGTATACTCACACAGAGCCATATATATGATCATACACATGTGTACCCCTCACACATATCCATGAAAATCCAAAGTTAATATTTAGGGCACTCCATTTCATGTATAGTAAGGTTTCTGCAAGGTAGGGCTGAGATGTGAAGCTGAAAGTGCTCTCCAGAGACTGGTGTATGCCTACTGGTTAAGGTGTAGAAATGATGAGAAAATTGGATTGTTCACAGAAATACTTTTCTATACTGTGCATAAAATTGCATGAAAATAATTTAGTTAAATAAATAATATAGACCCATATCCATATTCTAGTTTTGTTCCCTCATCTGTAAAAGAAACATAGCAGTTAAAATAATGGTGTTATTTCTTCTGTCCCTGATGATTATTTGTATCACATGGAAAATGGGACATTACTTCTATGGCAAAATTCATTGCCTAAGTTTATTAAAATAGATCCTCCATGCTGAGTGAGACAGGATTGGATTAAATCATTTGATTTGACTAAATACCAGTTCTGTAGTGTTTATTAGGTACACATATCTTGTTGACTATTTAATTTCCTCCTAGACTATTGCTTTCCCCACTTGATTAGCAAGGGAAAATTGTTTGGGCAAAAATTGGCCTAATAGGTATGAAACAGCTGCCAAAATCATGAGCAGTCTGCAGCCCAGCGCTGCAGCCCAGAGGGCTAATGCCAGTCTGCCCTGCCTGCACTGCCAGGTAAAGCTGCAGTTGATGGAAATTTTAGTACCCAGTTTCAGGGGACAGGAAGATAATTTGGCTGTTCCTAAAAAGGCATAAACAAAATATTGGCTGAGTGTGGGCAGATGCTAAGGTTATACTTTGTACATGGATTCATGTACTTGAATTCACTTTAATGGAGTCAAGCTTATGGTGTAGAATCCTGCCTCCCATTATAACTAAGTTGTTATGAGCTGCTCATTTGCTAGAAGCTGCTGTATCATGTGCAAACCCAACTGCCTTGATGGGTCTCATGGTACTTACTATGGATTAAATGTGGGGTCTTTTATTTTTTCCCCTGTGGTCTCGCATAATGATATTAGCTTGTCTGCAGTGTGACAAATTCAGTGTACCCGGAACATCTGGTACGCTGTTCTTGATAACTGAAAATAGCCTGCAAGCTCAGTGATGCACACCCAGTAAGACATTGCGTGTACTGGGGGCTGTGGAAGGATGACAACTATGGAGCAGGAAGTCATCATCACAGTTCATGGAGCTACAATGTAAATGATTCACACTGTGGCACACTCATCAGCACAGCATTCCTACAAGTTCCCGTTTGATTATCAAGAGGCAAATATGAGTGTATTCCTTGTCAAACCATACTTAATTTATTCCCCGTAGAGGAATTTCAAAACGGGAGAAAATAATGAAGGGAAAAGAAAGTAAAACCTTCACAGCATGAAGACAGGTTTAAATTCAGTCCTTTGATGTTGATCTGAGAACAGATCACACTGATATGTTCAAATCATAAAGGTACTGTAGTAAAAAGGCTTTAAAATTGAACACATAATATTGTAAGAAATGAACAATACATCAGACTCTGTTGTCTCATTTGGATTTAAACATGTTAATATGAGGATGTTCCTGTTTTGACTGCTATTACTTGAGCTGGGGAAAATATATTTTTATGGATGAAAGGCAAGAGTTGCCATGTATATGCATATTAAATACCGTATCAAGAATGGGAAAGAGCTCTGAGCTGTCTCTGTTGGTTTTCCTACTATACCACTGACTTGCCAAATAATCTTAAGTTGTTTACTTAACCCCCTGTCTGTCAGTTTACTCCTCTTTCCCCCCTGTGGAATACTTTTCATATTCTGGATCTTTCACTGGGTCACAGTGAAGATGAAATGCAGTAAGACTTTAGCTGTCACTGTATAAATGACAAAACTCTTAACACCACCACATAAGGTACAATTATAGTTGTGCCTCGTTTGATTTAATGTTGCTTTCACAATGACCCTGTGACCCTTTAGTCAATACCAGGAATCATGGGAGCAATGAAAATGCACATAGAAATGTGCTGAATGTATACAATAATTACTTATGTCCAGGTGTTAGGTTATATAAATTGTACATGCATTTTTGAGCTGAGGACGTACAGCTCAACACATAGATTTTGTGATTAACTTAAATTCAATGGGAAGATTCATTCAAAATATATTTCTATTTCAGGAATAAAAAGCACAATGAAACAAAGCATGCAAAGAAAGAAAATCACACTGGAGTAATGAGGAAAGGAGGTTCAAACCTTGTGTACCCCAAATAAATAAAGCAATCTAAGCAACAACAATGAAACAGAAGAAAATGGGGTGTTTCTTTGGAAAAAATGACCAACAGTTCTGTGTTCTGAAACTGTGAAGGATTTTATTGTACTTAGTTATAAAAAGTTTGGCATTTGGCCATGATGTTTAGAAATAGACAAACTAAAGACATAATAGTGTAACTTCATGCAGAGGTCACATTTGTTTATACTATCAGTCCTGAAATGTCCCAGTACAGTCATTCTCATTAAGTGTTTGTCAGTGAACCAACAGAGCTAAAAAGTCATTAAGGGGATATTACTAAAAGTATGGAGCAGCCCTACCAGGCCACAGAAGAGGACAATGCAGCCACTTTTGACAAGAACTGATAGACTAAGATCAGAAAGGAGAGGAGAACCTCCCCTATCAGTGGACTTGGGGAGGGGCATGCATGCAGAAACGGGAGGGAGGGTGGGATCGGGAGGGGAGGAGGGAGGGGCTTATGGGGGGATACAAAATGAATAAAGTGTAATGAATTAAAAAAAAGTTAAAAAAAAAAGCCACGAAAAAGAAAAAAAGTATGAAAGTTGGTGTTTTCCATGGGGAAAAGAAGGATTCTTTCTGAATGCTTACCTTTTTGTCAAGCAACTCATTTGGCTGACAGTCTGGTCCCTACTACACTGCAATTACATGGAAAAATAGTTGGACTTTCTGTCACACACCCTCATATCAGCAGCATTTCCCATTTTAGTGTGGTAACTTGCACTGTTTTCATAATGCATTGGCCTCCCTCTACTCTTATGGATAGTGGTAAGTTCATATTGTCCTGAAATGATAACTTCTATGCCTGACATGGCCTCTGACTTTATTCTTCTCTACTGTCCTCTTCCCTGAGAAGTTGTCTATAAGTTTCTTCCATATTTCCTTATTTCCACTTCAACAAACTACTTTGTACTAAAGTAAATTTGGAATATAGTTCAAGTCTCTTGCTAGATTTAAGCTCATCAGCAGGATCTACATCTCACTTTAGTTTATATCTATCTCTTCCCTGCCTGTATCACTCAGTACCATGTAGAATCCTTTAAGCACATATACTTCTTTTCCTATTATTTATTCTTTTAACAGTTTTTATTTGTTGATAATATGAGTAGGGGTAATAGCTCTGAATAAAGAAGATATAATTTTGTTTTTTAATAAAATATGATTCTATAAAAATTACCATAACTTTCCATTCATGGCCTGCAAGTGAGGATGAAGGAATCTGCACATGCTTTTGCTAGTAGTATGAAGGTGGCATTTCCTTGACATTTCATTAATGCAAGTTTGTGCAAGAAAGAGAAATTCACCATTACCACATTTTTACAGACAACTCTTAGAAACTGTGGAGTTACCAGAAGGGCATAAGATATTTGCTTCTCCTAAAATACTAAGACATGTCTATCTTTCAAACAACTACCAGTAAGCTTAGAGAATTTTATGTCAGAAAGAGGGTAAATTATAAGAAAATGGATGATTCTGACACAGAAATAAGGCAGGATAATAGTATACAGGAAAGGCATCTCGATTTTGTAATGATTAAGTTTCCTTAATGTGAATTTTACAGTTTGGACATAGGACTTTGGGGAACTAGTCAGTGGGAGGGAAACATTCTCCAGCGTGGTTTTTTTTTTTTTTTTTTTTTTTGTCATTATTGTTGTTGTTTCATGGATTGAGAAGTTTGTCTTCACTTTGAAAATAATTATGAACATTCCTTGTGTATTAATCTTCTATCCACTCACTGTTAATCGAGTATATATCCTATATTAAGTGAAAGGAAAATAAAGTTAAGTATGGTTTCTACAGTCAAGGCGTAGACAGTTAAAGAAAGGGGAAGCGTATATAGTTACGTGAGTACCAGAGGGTATCATTGGTATTGTGCTTGTGGTGCTCAGTTCTTCCCAGGCTAAAATGAGAATTGCACCTACGCAGAACAGGTAGCATTTACATGATGCAGAGTTGAGATTTGTTGCCATAAAATTGAAATTGAAAGGCATAGACGTTCTTCTAGACTGTGGGTACAGGAGATAGAGGAGACAGTGGGGTTTTGGAGCAGTGAGGGTAGTGAGCACATGCAAAGTCCTTTTGAGAAAATGAGTGTCTTGATTTTCATTGAGCTTAGTCTTTCTTTTTGCACCCTTTATCAGAGGGCTACTCTCTCCACTACTGCAAGAATATTGGAGAATGACACTTTTCTCATGTCATTGCCTTTTTTGGGTACTCCCAAATTTAATAATGACCCTCTTAGGCATTAAGGATTGTTATTAGAAGGAATTATTTTCATTGCAGTGTGAACTTGAACATTACAGTCGTTATTCTCCCTATGTCTGGGCAGTTCTATCATTTTAGTTCCAAATGTATGTGCAGGAGGAGTGGGAAGAAAGTTAAAGAGGAGTGTGAAAAGATGCTTTACTTATTCCTTAATAAAGAAATTAATATTTCATTTACGGCTGCATGACTCCTATGTAGGTGTAAGGTTATTGTGCAATTCAAATGGTGATTTCTGTACCCCCAATATCTGGTTACAATCCTTTTTCTGAGAATCTCCTGTCTCAATCTTATGTAAACACTGCTCTACAACTGTCCCCTGACAGACCAATAAAGCATCTTACAGCCAATTGCTGAGCAGGGGAGAGACTAGGGCTGCCAGCCAGGGGAGACGATGTTAGAAGAAGGAGTAGGAGATTGAACCATAGGAGAGGTACAGGAGACATCAAAAGAAGGAGATGGAGCAGAAAAACTACAAAGTGCAAGTATCTCTGGGATGTATGCTGGAAGGGAACCAGATTAGCTTAGAGGGTTAAGAATAGAGTAATATAATTGCTCAGTTATTGTGCTGTGACACTTATTATTAAACAAACATAAAAGAGCCCCAATTATTTGTGTGATAGTGGTTTAAGAGAGAAACTGAGAAACAAACACAGTTATATAAAAATAACTGTAACATCCTGGTTCAACAGTCTACATAAAATCAATGTATGGGATTAGCCTTAGAGTTTTGAGACAGTTAGATTCTAGACACTTAGATTGGGTTAGACCTTCAGGTCCAGCATCAGCCATTTGTAGAAACAATTTGGCATGTTTATTCTGAGCTATCTCAAACCTTAAATACTCACTTTGATAGAATAATATGAAGAATGAGTATGTAAAGTCATATGGAACATTTAGTCAAAAGGATAATTTCCTATTTATTGACCTGTCTACTCATCATTTACTGAGTACATTCTGTAACCAAGTGAGAAATATTGGGGTTAAATCATGGTCTCCAAGACAATGAATGTAGTTTAGGGGAAAAAAATAGCCCCGAGGTTAAGTGAGTTCAGTAAACTCCAATATAGCTTATATTTACTGTCCTTGGGGAGGCAGTAATAATATGACCAATGCATCTGAATAAATGCTTAAAATATTGACTGTCACTATTATGTGAGATTGCCATAAGTATAATAGGCACTCCCAGCAGATGTGTACATCAGACTTGTTACCTGAAAAAAATCTCAAAATACATACTCTGGAACCCCTTATCTGCAAATTTATATTCTGTAGTCTAAGACATTTATCAGGCATTATAATTTTTCTAGCAATTGTTTGGTATAGCTATCAGTTGTCAATACAGTAGTATTTTTAAAGTTTTATTCAAGCCTCTTGGAGCTAACATCACCTTCAACTATGCAGAAACATGGTTTTCCTAATTTCCAGGTGCTGCTCTCTCAGCTGAATTAAGTAAACAAGCCAACATACTTTAAATAGCTAACAAGGCCTTTGCAGAGATAAAGTGGAGCAGCAAACAGATTAGAGCCTGTGAATGAAAGACGTGGTCAGAAAAGGATGCTTTGTTATATTGCATTGAAAATGCTCTGGAAAGGTGCCTAAGAGTCTGCTTCAGAGTGCTGATTCCTGTCATCTGCTGTCTTGCTAGGCGACCCAGAATGACACTGTGGTTGTTCAAAACATTTATCTGTCAGCTTTGTAAACTTTTGTAGACAGCTCTTTGCCATAGTTTTTGACTCTCCAATGATGTCTACACAGCGGAACAGCTGACATTGCTTTGTTCCACTCTATCTTGACATCATGGTTTGTTTCCCCCACATTTGTTGGACACTTGGATGTAATATTCCTATTATTAACCTGTCATTTCACCACCTTCTCTTTGGACGTGCCTTGCAACGTATTCAGTGGGATAGAATTAGCATTGCCAGAAGGTGATGGCTATGAAGTCAACTCAATCATGTGCAATGAGAATTAGGTGTTACATAAAAAGGAAGGTCACTCAGGATTATTTATAACTCAGACCCTTAATGGATACAAATAAGAAACACTATGGTGCAAAATATTACCTTTGCAGCGAGATACTGAAGTAAAGAAGCCTGTACTGTGACCACCTCCTGGGAAATCAGCACCCAAAGATGCTGTACACAGTAATAACGACCAAAAGCCATTTTGTTCTAGGATTGAAATTGTGTTACTGTCAGAGACCCTAAAAGCATTGTGTTAGTTCCTGAAGACAGAGATAACAGTGATCTTTAATCCTCTCATTTTACATGAAGCTGACTTGAATGTGTTAACACTGGTACTTGGAAGAACCAGGTCTCATTTGGAAAAAGAATGGCCGGAAGTGGGGGGCACATTAGAACTATATTAGTCACTCGACCGGTGAACTCATCATCAAATGCAGCCAACAGCAGGTGCAGAATGACGGTACAGAGGCAGAACATTGGTCCCCCAAAAGGTTGAGTTGTTAAAATTTCTCCTGTAAAGAGTACATGCCTAAAAACTGCTATCTTTATTTCTCACCCACTGATTTGCTCAAAATAAAATGAAGTATGAACCCAAATTCTAGAAATATAGGACACAGGAGGAAAGTTGACCAGATCTTGAAAGTATCAGACTTCAGAAATTGAAGCAAAACGAAACTTTTCAAATTAGAAATGTGCCAAGCACCTTGATGTAGGAAGTGTTCATGTTGTAACTGAGCACAGGGACCACCCCGCTATCCACAGTTAATACAAAGGCTTGAATGTGTTAGGTTCACCAAGCCTCTTAGGTATCTATCTTAGCTCTGAAATTCCCATTTTTCTTTTAGAAATTAACCTGAACTCTAATAAAGAAGATGAATTGAACCTGTATTAACCCTTCCTCCTTGGCCCACAGGGCAAGGAAACATTTTTAAAAGAAAATAATGTATAAATGCAGATGTGATGGATAAGGAAATGTGATTCACCAAGGCTGCAAACAGTTGTTAGAATGACTTTAATATATCCTATGAGGAAAGCAACCTTGCATTCTAACTCAAGAGTTAGTAAAAGCTAGAGGCCTAAAGTGAAAAAAATATATTAGAACTACATACTCGATGGTATTGATGTAGCAGATGGACAAAGTAGCAAGTTACTCATGCACTCAAGAGAATGGGGTTTCTGAGATCAGACTTTCAGGGTTGTATTTTTTACCTCCTCCCTTAACCCCTGGGGAGGGGAATTCAGCCTGACCAGGCTACAGAGGAAGACAATGCAACCAGTCTTGATGAGACCTGATAGGCTAGGGTCAGATAGAAAGGAGGACCTCCCCTATCAGTGGACTAGGGAAGGGGGCCATAGGAGGGGAAGAGGAAGGGAGAGTGGGAGTGGGAGGAGACAAAGGAGAGGGCTACAGCTGGGATACAAAGTGAACAAATTGTAATAAATTAAAAAGAAAAGAAAAGAAAGAAAAAATCAAACCAAAAAGAAAATGGAGTTCCAACAAATTAGGAAAAAATAAATCATAAGGCAGTGTATGTAGAATTCATTGTCAAAGGTGTGTGGGAATAGAGGTGTAGGTAGAGTATATACCTACCTATATAAAAGGGGAGCTAAATATTGGCAGCCATCTTTCGTGGGATGCTACACTGTACTCAGTGTGCACACATAGAATTATCCAAAGAAAACACACTAGGGAACACATTCACGCTATACTCACCATTTGCATACTCAATACACAAATATGAACCATTGCATATAGAACTAAAATATTTTCAAAGATGCTATGCCATTGAGTCTACCATATATGAAAAATAACAATGAAATTGAGAAAATGTAAACACTAAAGTAATGCAAAGGAGAAATAATTTCATACTCTAAACACCAGATGATAATTAAGGGGAATATTTGTAGACATTAATTGATCTGCTCATTTGCTAATGATCCTACAGCACTATCTACACATTTGCTTCTGGTTATGAAGTAACTTTGCAGGAAAATTATCTCATATTAAACAACCTGCCTTTTCCTCCCAAGAAGCTATGACTTGTGATCTTGGACAGTTTATTTATAAACAAATATTCTGATTTGATGGCAGGCTAATTTTATCTTCTCAGTGATAAAATTACAGTTTAGAAAGCGGTCCCTTCTGTGTGAGTTTTTCAGTCTTGCAGGGTGAGACATTGAATAGGTAATGATTATAAATGAAGTCCATTAACAGAGTTTGTATTGTTGGACTTTTGAATGATGTGATCTCATCATACATTATTTTCATTTTACTCATCTACTTTAACTGATAAAATGGTACATATCCAGTTGTCCAGTACATTTTGATATCCAAATATATCATGAGTTGGCTTATGTTAAACACAACTTGTATCATCTCACATACTTAGCATTTTTGTGATGAGAATCTGAAAATCAAATTCAAGTGAAGAATATAACATGTTATTGATTATAGCCACCAAAGTGCGCATTAGGCTGCTTGCCTCAACCTGTCCATCCTACATAAATTCTGTCCTTTGACCAGCAACACAAATCTCTATCGTGACACATACTCCCAGGTAACTTTTGTAAGTTCAGTTTTAGATTCCACGAAAAGGTGGGGTTATGTGATACTTTATCGCTTCGTGTTTGCTGTGTTTTACTTAACAATGTCTTCTCCAGGAGATATTTACATTTTTACACACTTTCCTTCTTTTCAAATGATGGATAGGATGCCTTTGTACATGTATGTGACAGTAGTAGATTTTCCATTTTCGTGTAACTGGACACATCAGGAGGAATATGTCTTCTTCACAGTGTAATGGGGAGAATTCCTGAGTCTTTGCTAGTTTGGTTCTATACTTCATCCTTGGCTCTTTCTACTCTTTGTCCAAGGCCTCTGTCAGAACACATGATGTTTCTCAATACTTCTAATGAGTTTTGGTTTGGTTTGGTTTTTTTCATTTTCGTTTTTGTTTTTTGGCAGTGTAGGCATAGATTTCTTTTCCTCTTCATGGTAGAAAGAATCCAATGAAAGCATCAACAACTCAGCACATTAAGTGCACATGGAAAGTCTTCAGACATGCTTGGGCACCTTCTTTCTATTCCATCTTGTGCCAAGCCTAGGTGTAAAAGATTTGAATTTCATGTCATTTATTTCCTGCAAGCAATCCCCATTGTAGCATGAACATCAATCACATCTCTCCTGGTTCTCTGTTCTGTCTTCTTTTCTCCATTCTAATGTCTGGCCTTCTTTTTATCTTCCCAGACTTGTAAAATCATCACAAGTTTATTTTGTTATTTAACTCATGACCCAGCATAAATTTTCACTATCCTCATGTCAGTTTGTTCCTTCCCAGCCGATGCTCCATCACAATGCTACCTTAAACATTTATTGAGGGAACTAGATGAACTATGAGTGTTCTGATTTCAGTTTTTAAACTGACTAGCTATGCCCCCTAGGGAGACTTTGTATGCTTTTCGTATTTAAAAACATTTAATAAACTTCATTTAATTAAAGGAAATAAATTATTAATTTGGCTCCTCAGGACAAAGTTATAAAACTATATGATAATTCTCATAATAATCCAAATGTGTTATGAGTCAGTGATGTGCTGTTCTAAAAGTAAGACTATGTTTGCTCGTGTACATCTTAATAAACTTGGAGTCATAGATTTGATGTTTTCACAAATGTTTGTTCTCTATTAATCACAAAGCAACATTCATATAACCGGGCAAAGGGACTTAGAATGACTTTGTATTTCTTAAAATTTCTTTCAGTACAAGACACTTGCACAAGATTCTCATCAAATCCTGGTGTCTCTGACCAGTTTCCATATTGCAAATTTTTTTTAAATTTTTTATTTAACTTTTAGTAATTACACTTTATTCATTTTGTATCCCCTCCATAAGCCCGTCCCTCTTTCCCTCCCTGTCCCCTCTCCCCCCCCTTTCTGCATGCATGCCCCTCCCCAAGTCCACTGATAGGGGAGGTCCTCCTCTCCTTCTTTCTGATCTTAGTCTATCAGTTCTCATTGCACATTTTATAACCTAATTTGTATTGTTTCTTCTCCACTGGAAATGTTCAGGCGAAAGTCTTTGTTGACAGTTTTCTAGGTACCCTTCTGCCTGATTTTTATTGTTTAATCTCCTCTAGTAAGCCTAGAAAAATCTTTGCATGTATTTCCTCAGTCTTTTTTTAAGGAAAGTTTTATCTTCATTGAACTAGTTCAGTACCATGTAGCTATAGACTGATAGTGTTGGCTATGTCACTACATACTTTTCTTTTTCTTTTTTATATTAATTACAGTTTACTTACTTTCTATCCCAGCTGTAACTCCGCCTCTCATTCCCTCCCAATCCCACCCTCCCTCCCTCATGTCCTCCCATTCCCCTCACTAAGTCCAATGATAGGGGAGTTCCTCCTCCCCTTCTATCTGACCCTAGCTTATCAGGTCTCATCAGGACTGGCTTCAGTGTCCTCCTCTGTAGCCTAGCAAGGCTGCTCCTCCCTCAGGGGTTGGGGACAAGATGTCAAAGAGCGAGCCACTGAGTTCATGTCAGAGACAGTCCCTGTTCCCCTTACCAGGGTACCCACTTGGATACTGAACTGCCATGGGCTATGTCTGAGCAGTGGTTCTAGGTTATATCCAAACGTGGTCCTTGGTTGGAGAATCAGTCTCAGGAAAGACCCCTGTGCCCAGATATATTTGGTCCTTGTGGAGCTCCTGTCCTCTCCAGGTCTTACTAACTCCCCCTTCTTTTATACTTTTTTTTTTCAGTTGTTCTCTTATGTATGCTGCAGATCTGACAAGAGCCAACCCCCTTCTTTTTTTTAAGGTTTATTTATTTATTAATTATACAGTGCTTTTCCTGCAGTCCAGAAAAGGGCACCATATCTTACTATAGATGGTTGTGAGCCACCATGTGGTTGCATGAGAATTTAACTCAAGACCTTTAGAAGAGCAGCCAGTGTTCTTACCTTTGAGCCATCTCTCCAGCCCCGCCAACCCCCTCTTGATTGCTTTGACAGTTCATATTCTCTGAAAAGAACCCAACCTGGAAGCTTATCCAGGCCGGAGAGGTCTACTTTTCCTCTAAACACCATGCTAACTCAGCATGTCATCTCTCTACCCCCACCATCCTTTCAGTGTCCCCCAGAGCCACAGGGTCACCGCCACACAGGGAAAAAGTGGCTACTCTAGGTGCTGATGCACTGGGGTCACAGGAGGGGCCCATGTGAATAGAGAAATGAGTGCTTCCTCCACTAAATGATCAGTTATGTGCCCCACCAATAACAGCTCTTCCCGGCTCAGTTGTTAATCTCAGTGTAAGGCTATGCCAGGACACGGTAGATATAGCCTGAGAATTCCCACATTGAGGGCATGGCACACTATAGCTAAAATAGCCTTCCTCAGAAGGACAGCTATTCAAACCATTTTCTTGGGGAAAGAGAGGAAATTACTGTGTATAATACAGAAGACAAAAACAGTTGTGGGAAAACGGGTACATAAATGCCACTGAAATTCCCAGGCTCATCTATGAGAAGGGTTTTCCTTAGGGGCACAGTCTCTTATTAGCATAGATTGGAGAAGGGAATCTGTGTACAGAAGTCGTCAAAGAACAGGGAAAGAACACTCTGAAGGCACAAGAGGAATTGGTTTCTGGTGTTCATTGGAGATGAAAATACAATCCAGCCTCTTCAAGTAGAGCTAAGTATCCTCTCTGTTCATACAGTACTGAATAGAGTTCTGAAAGACTTGAGGGATAATTGGCACTAGGGCAAATGCTCTGTTTTCTCAACAAATCTTAAAGGAAAGTATTCAAAGAATCAAATTACCTTTTAGTGACATCATAGTAACTCAGAAGAGAACTGGTAGCAATATGAAGGTATACAGAACCCAAAAAGGAAAATGCAAGACCTTTCAGTGTTCAAATGTCAGTATGAGTAAAGAGGAGCTCAGTCTGGGATCCACATTAGCAAGAGGCGTCCATCAGCTGGCCCTGACACAGAATGGTGTAAGTAAGAAACTCAGACATCGCAATAGTGACACAAGTTATCCCTCCATGCTAATGAGAAGCTCACTTGAATGTCCCCCATGAAAAAGCTATTGGAATTTTTATTTATCAGAGTCTGGGATAAAATACTTTGGACAGAATTAACAAAATATTGAACAATTGAGTACAAAAACAGAAAACATGCAAAAGGGTCAGTTCCAAGTAACATATTGCATTTTCATTGAAAGAAAGTATGCAGAGAAGAACATTTGTAAAGATAATTTTTTATATATGATGGAACTTAACAATTTACAAATCTGAGCAGCTCAGTGAATTCCAAGTAAAAGTTTATCCAAGGAACATTATCAAGTTTCACAGAATCATAGGAGGAGAAAAGTATCTTGAAGGCAGAGAGAAAAATACCTGATCTATAATGCTATAAAGTTAAAGCAAATGAAGACTTTTATAAAATTTTGGTTAGAAACAGTATAAATGAGAGGTACTATGGAAAAATACTTTTAAAAATGAGGTCATTCTTTTCCTTACATTGGAATAGGATTTCACCATGTTCATGTACTGCATCTTCCTCATCCATTTATCCATTGTAGGACATTTAGGTTGTTTCCATTTGCTAGTTATTGTAAATACAGCAGCAGTGAACATGATGAGCAATTATTTTTGTAGTAAGATATTAAATTCTTTGGGCAGAAGCCAAGGATGACATAGGTCAGCCATAAACATACATAGAATTGAGTAACCCTATTATACTCAGCAGATTATTTACATACATATGCATTTAACAATAATGATTAAAGAAGAGGTCAGTAGTTTGAGAGAGAGTAGGAGGTTGTGATTGGAATTGGAAAAGAGAAAGAGGAGTGGAAATGATGTAAATACAGTATTCATGGTGAGATTCTCAAAAATATAAACTTTAAATTAAAAATGTGTGCAAAATAAAGATGTATTTGGATCTTGTAAGTTTTTAATATATACTTCTTTAAAAAACTTATAATGTAAGAAATATTCAGGATGTTTTTCAGAAAGGAGGATGCTGTGTTTATTCAGAGGGATGTAAACTGCTGGAAATTCTTATTATCTGTTCATAAGGCTGTGTTCAAATTAAAATCCATCACTATATCCTGACCATATATGGTCTCCCATCACTCTTGACTGTTGGCTGTCTTCTGTCGCTTGCAACCATGATGGCATTTCCTATCACTCCCAACAATTGACAGTCTCTCTTTGCTGGAGTATTGACTATCTGTGGTCACTCCTGACCACTGACTGTTTCCATAACTCTTGGCAAAGATACTGTTGACTATCTCCTATCAGTCCTTGCTGCCAATCGTCTCCCATATCTCCTGACCATTAACTGTCTCACATTGTTCCTGACCAATAGACTAGCATGAAGAAAGCATACTATGTGAGCATCTGCCAGCAAGCTGTGTGTCCTGGGTGTGTCACTTGATTTTGAATTGTGGATTAGACTGTTGTACTATGTTATCAAATTCATTTTCTGTGGAGAGAATGAAATACAACAATTTAAACAAAAATCCTAGGTTTACATCTGGCTGGGAAGAACCCTGTATGGTCTTAAACTTCATTGTTTTAAAGCTGTGTTCAATACAAAAGGATGATTTTGTTTTCCATAGCATGGAAAGATTTAAGACACGATATTATTTAAATACCGGAAATGAGAAATTAGATATTTCTGCAAGAAGAAACTTCCAAAAAAAAAAAAAAAAAAAAAAAGGTCATTAGAGAGGAGGCAAGGCTATAGCTCTGAAATTTATCCAACAGGAATCTTCATGTTTAGTTTTTTCAGAAGTAGTTAATGTCTTTCAGAATATATAGAAGGAAAGACTGAACTTGATCAGCATGAGTCCTCAGTTTTACCACTCTGATAAGAAGAGAGGTCTCATTTCAGAGTGTCTTGTACTTTAATCCTCCAAATAATGTCAATGTTTAAACAAAAATTTCCACTTATATGGGCAGTGTTTTTTAAAATAAAATTAAAAAAAAACATCACAACCTCTGGTATAAAAACCCTCATCCATTTTCTGGAGATATATCCATCCCTGATCTCAAGCTGTACTATAGAGCAATGGCAACAGTAATAAAAACTGCATGGTACTGGTATAGAAACAGAATGACAGATCAATGGAATCAAATAGAAGACCTAGAAATAAACCCACATACTGTGGACACCTGATTTTTGACAAAGATGCCAAAACCATACCATGGAAAAAAGATAGCAACTTCAACAAATGGTGCTGGTCTAACTGATGTCTACATGCAGAAGAATGCCAATAAATACATAATTATCACCGTGCACAAAACTAAAGTCTAAGTGGATCAAAGAACTTGACATAAAACCAGACACACTAAATCTGTTAGAAGAAAAAGCGGGGAAGAGCCTTGAACTCATTGGCACAGAAGACAACTTCCTGCACAGAACACCAACAGCACAGGCTCTAAGATCAACAATCAATAAATGGAACTCATGAAACTTAAAAGCTTCTGTAAAGCAAAGAACACTGTTATCAGAACAAAATGACAGCTTACAGACTGGGAAAGGATCTTCACCAACCCTATATCTGACAGAGGGCATGGGATACAAAGCTAAACAGATAATTCTCAACAGAGCAATATTGAATGGCATAGAAACACTTAAAGAAATGCTCAGTGTCCTTAGTCATCAGAAAAATGCAATTCAGAACAACCCTGAGATTTCACCTTACACCCATCATAATGGCTAAGATTAAAAACTCAAGTGACAACACATGTTGGAGAGAATGTGGAGAAAGGGGAACCCTCCTCCATTGTTGGTGGGAGTGCAAACTTGTACAACTACTTTGGAAATCAGTCTGACACATTCGCAGAAAATTGGGAATAGCACTACCTCAAGATCTAGCTATACAATTCTTAGGCATATGCCCAAAAGATGCTCAAGTATACAACAAGGATATTTGCTCAAGCATGTTTGTAGTAGCTCTATTCATATGAGCCAGAACCTGGAAACAACCCAGATGTCCCTCAACTGAGAAATGCATACAGAAATTGTGGTACATTTACACAATGAACTACTACTCAGCAATTAAAAACAAGGAAATCATGAAAATTTCAGGCAAATGGTGGGAACTAGGAAAGATCATCCTGAGTTAGTTATTCTCAAAGCAGAAAGACACATATGATATATACTCACTTATAAGTGGATGAGACATATAATATAGAATAAACATATTAAAGAAACCTAAAGAAGCTAAGAAGAAGGAGTACCCTGGGTAAAATGCTCAATCATCATTCAGAAAGGCAAACGGGTCTGAAAGACTCTATCCAGCAGGGTATCGAAGCAGATGCTGAGATTCATAGCCAAACTTTGGGAAGAGTGCAGGGAACCTTATGAAAAAAGGGAGAGATGAAAGACTTGTAGGGGGCAGGAGTTCCACAAGGACATCAACAGATCCAAAATTTCTAGGCACAGGGGTCTTTTGTGAGACTGATACTCCAACCAAGAACCATGCATGGAGATAACCTAGAACCCCTGCACAGATGTAGCTCATGGCATCTCAGTCTCCAAGTGTGTTTCCTAGTAAGGGAAAGAGGGATTGTTTCTGACATGAACTCAGTGGCTGGATCTTTGATCAACTCCCCATGAAGGGAGTAGAGGGGTGCAGCCTTACCAGGCCACAGAGGAAGATAGTGCAGCCAGTCCTGATGAGACCTGATATGGTAGGGTCAGATAGAAGGAGAGGAAGACCACTTCAATTGGTAGGATTGGGGAGAGGCATGGGAGGAGAAGAGGGAGGGAGCAAGGGTGGGTTTGGGAAGGGAAAAGGGGCTTGCAGCGGGAATACAAAGTGAATAAACTGTAATTATATGTAGATATATATATATATGTATCTATGTATCTAATATATCAAATATATATATAAACCTCATCCAAAAGTGTCTCAAGGTAACTATTAAGAGAGTTGTTTATTTTGGTAAGACAAACCCACTAAACTTTAAGAGCCTTTACCTTTCAAAAAATTCATCTTTACCCTATTTTTAGGTTGCAATAATATTTTTCTTTTCTCATTCACAAAATATAATTGTGCAGATAATTTAATTTCTGAAATAGCTAAATATGAAATTGTAAAATAATAACTGTTGACATTTTTTAAATACATGACTTCTAATGTTACTTTTTAAACAACGGGATAAGATGTTAACTAAGTGACAAAAGTGCTTTAGCTACATGTCTCACTTCTCACTTCCAACTTGGGAAATGAAAATTTCAGTCCATTTTAAAGACAATTAAACAGGTAATAAGCAACTCATATCAGTGTCTTGGAAACAACATCTGTCTAACTTGAAGCCCTTTCCTTAGGATTCTACAGCAGTACCCTCTGTTTCTGAAAGTTGACACCTTGAAAAGTCTTACTTACCCCATCTATCATCCTGTCATCTTGGTTCTAAGCTTTGTACTTCATTTAGATGCTACCATTCATCTTTTTGCTGTGCTTCTTTCAGGAATTACAGTTTGAAAGGCTGACCCGAGAGCTGGAGGCTGAACGCCAGATCGTGGCCAGCCAGCTGGAGCGATGCAAGCTTGGCTCGGAGACGGGCAGCATGAGCAGCATCAGGTACATGCTTTGCGCTCCCTGTGTTATATTTACTTTGAGTGGACACTGGGTGGAGTTGTGTTTGTTTCCTTTTAAATCTAGCCCTGGAATTTGGACATGCAGTAAGATGTGGGAAAGAAATTGTAAGTGACCTGAATTGGGATTTAAGATGTTCAAAAGGTGTCCAGAGTAGCCTGATTTGTCGTTGCTTTGCCTTGAACCTCTTCTTAACAAAATTAATACTTGTCTTGAATGCAAATTTCATAATTTTACACAAAGAGAGGTTTCTACTGAGGTCAACTTGTTGAGAATCATAAGATGTCAAATATCAGGTGTTCTTCTTCCCCAAATGATACAAAACTTCTGGTTACTAAGATGAATATTTTGGTACAATCCAAATTGTTTGCTATTGTATGATGTTGTTAAAAAGTACTCCTGTAGTAGCAGCTGTGTGTGCAAGAATATTTATTAATTCCTGGCTGAAAGTGGTCACTTAGTTAGCATGAAATTTATATCTTATACAACATTTTTATGGTCACTTGATTAAAAAATAAATTGACCTCCTTGGGACCATGTGTAAGGTTTGCCTTTCTGTTCTGAAACAGTTTATTTCTCTGCTGTGTGTTTGATTCTGTATTTTGGGGTACTTTACAGCTTCAGGAAGATTTCTTGTCCAAGGAAACAGTACCATCATGGCAAACAGATTCTGGCATCTCTCTGACATTAGCAGTATGTTGGTTAACCATTAACAGATGGAGGCAGGGAGGCTGTAGAGAGGCTTTTTCTCTTCCATACCATGTAATAAGAACCAAGGCTCCTTCCACCCACAGGGCTCTGACTCACCTGTAGACTTACCCGCCCAGTGCATTTTTTATTGTATCGCTGCTTTCACAGTCCAGTGGTGAGAGCCAGCACCACAGTCTGTCACGGGTGGGAATGTGGCAGAGGTTCCGTTCTTAAGCTCTCTAGACACTTTGTTCTGACAGCTCCATTATGAGTTTGGTTAGCTCTTTATTCCCCCCTTCAAGGTGAGAATTAAAACATATAGTGTCCTGCTAAGGCTGCTCCCCCCCTCAGGGGGAGGTGATCAAAGAGCAGGCCAATCAGTTCCTGTCAGAGATAGTCCCTGTCCCCATTACTATGGAGGCCACTTGCATACTGAACTGCCATAGGCCACCTCTGTGCAGGGGTTCCAGGCCATCTCCATGAGCGGTTCTTGGCTGGAGTATCAATTTCAGAAAAGACCCCTGTGCCCAGACTTTTAGGATATGTCACTGTCCTTGTGAAGCTCCTGTCCTCACTCCTGATGAGACCTGATAGACTAGCATCATATGGAAGGGGAGGAGGACCTCCCTTTTCAGTGGACTGGGAGAGGGACACGGGTAGGAAAGAGGGAAGGTGGGATTGGAAGGGGAGGAGGGAGGGAGGTACAGGGGGGATACGAAGTGAATAAACTGTAATTAATAAAAATAAAGAGAAGAGAGAATCTGTATGAGGCCTACAGTTTCGAAGGGTTAAGTTGAGTCCATCAACAATCCTCGAAGGAAAAGGTAAGGGGGAATTAGGAGGCTATATGTAACTACAGGTAGACAGAAATGAGCGTGGGCACCCTGCTGCCCTCCTCCCATTTCCCTTTGTATTCAGTTTGGGATGCTAGCGCATGGGACTGTGATACCCTATTTTTTTCCCTCTTTAATAAAACCCTCTTTTCAAAAACTCTCATGCTTTACTAGGTAGTCCTACATGCAGTCTGACAGCGAACACTAAGCATTAAGCTGTGGTGCCTGTAGCTTCTCACCAGTATTTCCATGGTCTCTGAAACTCATCACAGAAATATCTAAGCATCTCAACTAACCAACACAGGATGAAGAAGGAAAGAATTAGTGTGCTGCATCTGATTTGGTTTGTAAGACTGTTTGAAATTGAGTCAATAGTGAAGAGAAGAATAAGTGTGTGTTCATCTCACTACAAGGCTATAGTATCTGAGGGACTTTGGACTCCAGTCCCTTTAAGAGCATTCTCTAAGAGGCTAATGAGTCTGATTTCATAGGACTCTGTGCACCGCTATATTGACCTGTTTTGTTTGGGATTCTGACATTTCATTTTCAGTCTATTTACCTGTCAGTTCACATTCTCAATTTTGAATGACATTGTCCCAGTTCCTATTCTCATTCTCGGGAATAATCATTGTGGAAAAGTATAAAATAGTACTCCTCCAACACGGGTGTATACATTTCTCTAAGTGAGAAAACATGCTTTTTGACTTGATGTCACGGGTCGCATTTGCAGTAATCCTTTTTAAAGTATTTTAGATCACATGCTTTACTTTTATAAGAAAATACAAGAACAGTAGACATACTGTGAAGTTTCTGTTTGTTTTTAGTGTAAATTTTGGACAAAAGTGCCTTTCCCAAACATTCCTAATTTCATGTTTTTCAATGAATATTTTTCATGTTATTTCATTTTTTACTTCATATCCCTTATGCTCATTTTATTTCAATCCTAAAATTATTCATTTAAGATTTCTTATCATTTTTTTTTCTTAACTCTACCTAAGTTAGGAAGACTATTCCAGAATCATTCTGGGTCTAACACATCAAAATTCTGCATAGGTTTCCTATCAACTTTTTCTTGTCCAGAAACTTTAAGGGCACAGTTGGTGAACAGGGCAGCATGTGTTTATTTAATCCTTGTTTTCCCCATTGGCAGCTCTCTGGTTCTCTCTCATCTGGGCTAGAGTCTAAGGTTACTACATAGAGTCATCTAGAATCATCTCTGCACAGTAACAAACATGAATCAAATTAAAGCTTCTGCCTCCTTCTCAATTACATTGAGTTGAGTGGTCTTTGCAACCAGTAGAAGTAGGTATCTATCCATCTTCTTGCCTCCACTGGTCCATCGGTAGTTCTACCAAGGCAGACCTTTAGTGTCTACACAGGCCCTGGCCGTGTATAGTAACGATCTCATCTGTGCTGAATGTGTGACTGGTATAAGAATGTGCAGAACTCTGGTTACATTTCTGCTGTGCTCTTATTGCTTCAGCAGCACCATCCGTCTTCCCACGTATAAACATTCCCATCCAGCAAAGTACAGACTATATCTTAGGCTAACTTTTCTTTAGACTATATATTTGCATATAATGTCATCAAACACAGCAGATAGCCTTTTGGGTCAACAGTGAGCCACATACATGACAGCAATGCCATAGCATTATACAACCTTGTGATGTGAGCATCTCAGATAGTGCTGTTTATACTATAATCAAACTCATCTCACTATGCACTTCTTAGAGTGTACATACCTGTGGCTAAGTGACACAGAACTCTATATGCTTGTCATGACTATATTTGTATAACAGTATATAACACCATTATGTGTGTAGTATATAATTACAATATATGAAAAATACCTGACATTTTCAAATAAGAACATATATTCTCACTGCTCATTCAGTTACATTTTATGAAAACTATTTGCTAAGATGTTTAAGTTTAGGTCTAGTTGGATTGTTAAATGTAGACTTATGTAAGTTCTAGGTTTGTAGATTTTTCTGATCTGAAGAAGTTGATAACCACTTTAAAATTATAACAGTAATAATTTTAAAATTATTAAATATAGTATTTACTGAGTATTTTCCATAGAACAGACATAACACTGTGGTTCACATAATCATGCAATGTACTCTAATGATCCTATGAGTTAAGTTTTAATTTTTCATTTTGTAGATGAAGACATTGAAAAATATTTTCTCAGATACAAAAGCTGTATACTAATTTTTGAACCCTGATATGTTTATTCCCCAAATACGTGTGCTAACATGCTATGACACAATATCTCCTGGTGTCTTGAGTCATTTCGTAAAGAACTCTCCCTATCTGTTCTATCCATTTTCACTTTGGGAGCACAGACGCTCTTTAGCTGACTTTCTGCATTTTTCTATCCAGCTGCCAAAATGATGATAATTATCTTGAGATTATTTCTCTGTATACGTTTCTGAGATTTATTATTTCACAAGTGAGATAAAATGTTACTGATGTAATTATTATTAAATGTATAGAGAGACCATTTTGTATTCTCCTGTGACGTTCTGGTTCCTTCACATATTTTTCATGGCCATTTAATAATTTTACTAAGATTCATGTTTATAAAACTAGGTACTATATTAAGTACATTATTTAAAATTGACAATAGTCAACTTCTCCAAGACTTTGTGGGGGTTATTAAAAGTTTGAAAATTTAACACATATAATTACTAGGTATTTTTACATGAATAATGTGTCTAAACCTTTCTACCATTTTTGAAGCCAAGCTTCTTTCAAAAATGTCATTTCAAAGAACTAGTATGTATTCTACATCTAAAAATAATCAATTCACAAAATTTTATTCACAGATATTTTATCATAAAACAGATGGTGAAGGAGAACTATAATGAATTTTGAAATTTAACATTTTGATTGGGAGGGAACTGAAATCTGTAAACTTTTAATTAGCCTAAGAGATTTTCTTGTGTGTTTCTATCTTTGTAACGTTTTTCTCAGAGATGTGAAATGATGAGTTTTTACTTGCATAAATCATATCTAAGTTTCACCATTGTTGGCTGGGGCTGTGACTCAGTGGCAGTATCTCTTGCCTAGCCTGCATGAGGTCCTAAAGATTCAATCCTCAGCTCCCAATACAAATAAAATTAAGCACAAGACTACTGTGCTTCTAAGTATTGACTAGCTTTGCCTGGGAATGTAATTTTAGTGTCTTTGAATTCATATTATATAAAATTGTGATAATGTTTTTCTATATCGTTACAATGATGCAAGGAAGAATATAAGTAAGTAAGGAGCCTCACAGGTTATCACTATTAAGCCATGCATGTTTTTCTTTCTCAGCAATTGTACAGAAAACCTTTTTATTGCAGCCTCTTGCTTAATTATTAAGCACAGATTATAACACAGATTATACAAACTGAACTTCCTTTCACTGGACAAAAATATGTGTCAGGTAATACAGTGTTTGTGTTCACAATCTGGACCAAATGCTCAGAAAGTGACAAGGTACAATGGAAGAAAACTCACACAGGGCACCTTACAAAGTACCAATTTTGTTTCATTGACTCTATGTATTTCACTGATGTCACCCATGAGTTTTATTTTTCCTCCCTTGGACTCTCTTTGTGTGTTGTTTCTTCTTATTCTTTTTATGATTTCTAGTGTATCATTGCCATTCATATGAGAGCTCTCCAGCTGTTGTTTTCCATTTTTTTTTATAGTATGTTTTCATTTGGTCCTAAAGTTGTTGTTTTTTTGTTTTGTTTTGTTTTGTTTTAATTTCCTTCTTGATGTCTGTATTGACCCAAGTTTTATTTGGTAGTAGTTATTTAGGTTTCATGAATTTGTGTGTTTTCTACTATTTCTATTCTAGTTGAAACCTTCCTTTTATCCATGGTGGTCAGATAGGATGCAGGTTATTATTTTAATTTTCTTGTATCTGTTGAGACTTGCTTTGTATACAGAGATGTGGTTAGTTTGGAGGGAAAAAGCATTGTGGGCTTCTGAGGAAAAAGTGTATTTTTTAGTGTCTGGGTGAAATTCTTTGTAGATGTCTGATAGGTCCATTTGAGTTAAGATGTCATTTAACTCCAGAATTTGTCCTTTATTTTTGTTGGATGACCTCTCTGTTGTTGAAAGTGGAGTGTTGAAGTTACGCACACATGGTGTGAGGTTCAAGATGTGATTTTATCTGTAGTTTTATTTCTTTTATGAACTTGGGAACTCTTGTGTTTTGTGTATAAGTATAATTTGTCCTTTAATGGGGATGTCCTGTTTTTCCATATATCTGTTTTGGTTTGAAGTCTCATTTATCAGACAGTAAAATAGCTACTCGTGCTTGTTTCTTGGGTCCATTTGCTTGGGATGCCTTTTTCCACCCTTCTACCATAAGGCAATGCCTCTCAGTGATGTAGTATATGTTTATTGGAGGAAGCAGAAAGATGGATCCTGTTTTCTAATCCAATCTGTTAGTCTTTCTCTTTATATTAGGGAATTGAGACAACTAATTGTGAGAGTTATTATTGAGCAATATTTATTAATTCCTATGTTTTGTTGTTGTTGTATCTGTTTTCTTGTTTAGACTCCTGTGGGTAAATATTCAGTAAACATTATTCCTCGTGTCCTCTTGGGTGTAGTTAACCTTCTCTTTAGGCTCAAGTTTCCCTTCTAGTGTTCTCTTTAGAGCTAGATTTGCATTTAGGATTTAGGATTAGTAGGTATTTCCTCACCTGTACGTCAGGTTTCTGGGTTTGTTCAGGCTCTCCTTATTCACACTGTCTACTGCACTCAGAAAGAGAATGTTGTTCTTCCTTTTTTGCCTACAAGTCTGAGCACATGCACTTGCACAGGAACACATGTGGACGCTGGAGTTCCCTGTTGGCTGTCTTTCTCAATTTCTTTTCGCCTTATTTTTGAGGCATTGTCTCTCAGTGAATCTGTAGACCTCACATTAGGCCAGACAGGTGGGTAGATAAGCCTTGGGGAATCTGATAGTACCCTCTTTCTGGAAACAGGTCATGGAAGTTATGCAGAAGTACTCAGTATGGCCAAAGGTTTCAGAGTTAGGTGGAGAGTTTCCGGAAACTCCATTTAGACAAATGGTATAGGAAAGGAATGGAAAAAAGATTGTTTGTTTAAAATATTTTTAAAACTTTTTGGGTGGGGTTTGGCTGGATGCCCTGAAGAAGACTTGATATTTTCTTCACCATGGGGTTTACTCCCAGCATGGAGATAACCTAGAACCCCTGCACAGATGTAGCCTATGGCAGCTCAGTCTCTGACATGAACTCATGGCTCAGGTGCTCTTTGGTCACCTTCCCCTGAGGTGTGGGCAGCATCACCAGGCCACAGAAGAAGACAATGAAGCCAGTCCTGATGAGAGCAGATAGGCTATGGTCAGATAGAAGGGGAGGAGGACCTCCCCTATCAGTGGACTAGGGGAGGAGCATGGGAGAAGAGGGAGGGAGGATGGGATTGAGAGGGGACTAGGGAGGGGACTACAGCCAGGATACAAAGTGAATAAATTGTAATAAATAAAAAATTAATAAATTGAAAAAAATTAATTACAAAAGTATAAATTTTTTTTAAAACATTTGATGCTTTAAACCAATACTATAATGCTTAACTTCTGCTAGAAGCTTTACCATTTCAAACAAAGACTCCTTGATTTGTTTTACTACATCGTGTGTGAATGTATTCTAATTCTCTTTTATCCAGGAGAAACTATCAGAATTTTAAATGTAAGAGACTGCTGTGTTAGCAGCAGGCAGCAAAGATATTGCGCAATTTGTTGACAGTGCAGCGGTATTCATAAGCCCCGGTCTTTGCAAACATCTGCTTGTTTAGTGCCTAAAGGACTGAAGAGGTTTAAAAACTGCCACACATTGTTGCTTAGTCTTATACACTTATTTCAGAATGTAGCTCTCAGCAAGATTTTATTGAAAAGATCTGTCCAAGGAATTGACTGCCGACTTTTCTCAAAATTTAGCAATTAACCTTCTTTCCCTAATGTGTAGATGATGGCGTCCACCTGTTGAGAACTCATTGTCATTTTAACATGCCTCATTTAAGGTAAATAATTAAATTGTGTCTTTAGGGACTCACATATTGCCTGTTAAATCATGAGTGTCTGACAAATGCTTGGCTTTCATTTAAGGAGTTCTTGTAGGGTGATGGTGAAGACTATGGAGTTTAAACTCATGAGTTATGGATTTGAATGCCAGCTTTACATATTACTAACTTCATGCAGGTCTTTTTAAATGTCTCATAATCACTTGAATTTGGGAGAATGCTTACCTTTTAGGTCTATTACAAGAATTACTTGCAGAAACACAGAAAATTATTGACTTTGGCACTCGAAAAGTATGTGATACATATGAACCAGTTTTAAAGTCTTACTTAACCTATCCAAGATGACAGAGTTTATGTCACATGCAGAAGACGTGTCTCTGTGTCTCTCAATCTGTTTCTCTCTGTCTCTCTCTCTGTCTCTCTGTCTCTGTCTCTTTCTCTCTCTCTCTCTCTCTCTCTCTCTCTCTCTCACACACACACACACACAAATGGCTTTTGTTGTTTTACTTTTAGTTGTTGGGAGATTATGGCTATTCCAAACTAAAAATAAAGTTAAATAAAGACAAATTCTAACTTGCAATTTCTGGCCAAGAACACTATGGTAAAGTTATAGATATGATAGCTGTGTGTTGTTATAGCCAAGGCACATTGATATATTATGCTGTTTTGGGTGATATCTTTTTATTTTAATTTTTATTTATTCATTTTATATCCTGCTCATATCCCCCTCCCTCCTCTCCACCCAGTCCCACCCTTCCTCCTTGTTTCCCCTATCATCCCTCTCCACTCCTCAGAGAAGGGGAGCCCCTCTATCTAACTATCTCAGCATATCAAGCAGCATCAGGATTGAGCATATCTTCTTGCGCTATGGCCTGGCAAGATAGCGCTGCCAAAGGAAACTGATTGAAAAGCAGGAAACACAGTCCATGTCAGAAAAAGTCCCTGTTCCCACTAGTAGGGTAACCATATGGAGACTGAGATTCCCATTGGTTACATCTGTGTAGAGGGCCTAGGTACAGTCCATGCCTGGTTTTGGTTGGGACATTAGTCTCCACAGGCCCCCTTGGGTCCTGGTTGGTTGGCTCTGTTGGTCTTCTTGTGGAGCTCCTATCCCCTCTAGGTTCTTCTAGCCTTCCCCTAACTCTTCCACAAGATTCCCTGTTCTCCAACCAATGTTTGGATGAAGGTCTCTGTATCTGTTTCCAGTAGGTGCATCCGGTGAAGCCACTCAGCATAGCTATGCTTGGTTCCCATCTGCAAGCATAACAGGGTAATCATTAATCATGTCAGGAGTTGGCCGTCTTCCCTGGGGTGGGTCTAAGGTTGAGCCAGACATTGGTTGGCCATTCCCTCAATCTCTGTTCTATCTTTATCCCTGCCCATTTTGTAGGCATGGTAAATTTTGGGTCTGAGTTTGTGTGGGTGGGTTGGTGTCCCCTCACTCCACTAGGAGTCCTGTGTTTAGAGGATGGCCTCTTCAGTTTCCATATGAAATCTGTAGGTCTTCTCACATTGATTGTTGCTTAGTGCCAGTGACCTCTCAGTTCAGTGTTGGGCTGTTTATAAGATGCATTTAATTCCTAGCCACCTAGTACCAAAAAATATTTTTACCAATGAGATTAATGTGGAAATAGACAAAAAATTAATAAAATTATATTGTTACTTAAACCTCAGAATTGTTACTGTTCCTTGAATACCATGAAATGTTTGAGGGGTTATGCAAACTAAAGGCATTCTGTGGAACTTTTATTCAATAAGATGAACTCTGCCTGTTGCCATATTGGTATGTGCCAAGAGCAGTGTAAAATAGAAAGAATGAACATAGGTTGTGATATCATCTAGCAAGAAGAGGAAGAATGAGGACAATTTTAATTATCCAATGAATAGAAGTCTTGCTCATACCATGTGCCTCATGATATAAGATACTAGTAAACAGCTGAATATAAGAAGGACATTTGCCTTTTCTTGAGCAAGCTACTGGCATACAGAACTGTGCAAGAAGGCTGTTATTCAGTGACTGATTCCTGAAAGGAAAGAGCAGGGGATCAGAAAATAAGGAAATAGGAAAACTGGGGTCAGGAGGTCTTGCACAAGCTATATGTTATGCCAACCAAGTTTATTAAGAATTACATCATATTATATATAGTTTTCAGGGGAGAAATAGAACAAAAAGTTATTTATAATGGAATGAATTCAACAGCAAACTAATCAAGCAGTGTTTCACAAGGGAAGCAAGAAACAGCCGCAAGTGTGTCAGAGACTAAGTTCTCAACACCCTTGGGATTGATAAGGCTAGTATCTGCAGGAGAAATATCCAAGTACCAGGAGCTGAAAACTTAACTTCTTCAAGGCGCTGGCTCCACCGCAGATTAAACCTTGCTAGGTCTGCCCCTGGACAAGACACAGAAGTAAGTTCTTTTTGTCTTTCATGGGAGCCTCTGCGAAAGCTTTGGCTGGCCCAGCCCTCAATGCTCACCACTCTCTTCAGGATACTTCATTTAGTAAGGATATAGCAACATCTTGCCTGGGTAAGGGTAGTTCTCGTAAAAATCCACAACACAATGTCTGTTGGGCTAAGCCTTGTGTATTTTTAGATCATTTTCCCCCAAAAGAATACACAGAGAAATGATTAAATATGCAAGGAAAGAAATAAAATTGGTTGGTTTCATTCAGGGTGGGACTGCAGAATTATGCTTTAACCTAAACCTTGACCATTTCAAGTGTGTACTAGATTGGCTAATGAACTAGCATTCCAGAGGTAAGGAGTTAATCCTTACCTTGTTTTGCATGCAACTCTTAGAGTCAGAACAGTGGAACCATAAGCTAATGATGAAACAGCTCAGAATATTTGAATGGTTTTAAAGAAATTATGAAAATTGAATAATAGAGGAACCTTAAGTAAAGAGTAAAAGGAGCTGTTGGTGATAACATCAGGGGGTTGGATTTCCAGTTTTTCACAGAAGATTTAACTGGCTTCATTAACGGAGAACTCTTTCATTATAAGTCAAAAAAGTATAAAACAAATGAATCTCTGAGATGCTAATTACATCCAATGATGTTTTCAAGAAAATTCATTCTCAGATAGTAGACTAAATTATATACTGTTTTTTAAAAATGTTATCATCTATTATAGTTTAATGTAAAAAGAGTATATTTAAGATTATAATATATAAATATAATTTTTAGAAACAAGTAATATTTCAAGATAGTAGCATGCACAGTTTGAATATATAATATTTGTAAGTTCATGAGGTTTTTTTTTTAAACAAAATGTCTCAATTCTGCTGGCCAGAACTGACTCCTTTTTATCTCTTCATTTTCTCCCTCAGGAGGTCAGACTAATGCATTTCTGAATCTCCCATTTATTCATTTCCTGGAATTCGTTATATTTTGCCACACGGAGTCATTTAATATATAAAATGTTTAGTTTTCTTGTTTTGAATTTTACATGTTAGACATTTTTTTTTTCAAACTGCTTTTGGAAAAAAACACATTTCTGCTTTTTGCAATCACTTGTGTTTCTATGGATGCATTTTCTTTTTCTTTTTTATTTTTTGGATGCATTTTCTTTCTACTCCATGTGACTGTGATCCAGGAAATTTGTGGTATATACAGACTCTTCAAGTTTGCAAGTTTTAACTCTGTAAACA
Organism: Psammomys obesus; assembly: GCF_907164565.1. Taxonomy (NCBI): domain Eukaryota; kingdom Metazoa; phylum Chordata; class Mammalia; order Rodentia; family Muridae; genus Psammomys; species Psammomys obesus. The sequence continues at coordinate 17,644,206 of NW_026594428.1, forward strand.
TATGACTGGGAGGCTGAGTGACATTCATGGTACGGTCAAATAGTGCTTCTCATAGGTATGGGCCAAATGGCAACAACCAGTGTGTAAGGGTAAGAAAATTCTCAATTCTTTCCACATGCTCTCAGCAAATGTTCTCAGAATTATTATTTGTTCTTTTTCAATCTAGTGGATTTGAAGCTTCCATTATTCTAATTTCAGCTCTAATAGAAGACTGAACACATTTATTAGCTATTGACGTTTACAATTTTCTAAATGCTGTTTATGCATTTTCTATATTATCTTATATTGACATTTCATGTTAACTTAGGTATTTTCATTCTCAATATATTCATTTCTGCTTCTTGGATATATTACAGCCATGTTCTCCAAAGTCTTTGGCTTTGTTCACCTTCCTGTGTCATCTGCTTTATGGACAGAACTGTTTTTCTTACTTTTTTTTTTTAGTTTGCTTATGTATTTATTTCACTTTTGGTTCTAGGCTGTGTCTCCTAGCTACTTTTCAGCCCTCAACACACTATTTTAATCTATGTGGTTGCCCAGTTTGCTCTCTGGTTTTATGTGTCAACTTGATGCAAGACAGAGTCATGAGACAGAGAGTAATGAGCCTCAATTGAGGAAATGCCTCCAGGAGATCCAACTGTAAGGCATTTGGTCAATTAGTGATCAGTAGGGGAGGACGCAGCCCATGGTGGGTGGTGCCATCCCTGGGCTTGTCTTCTTGGCTTCTGTAAGAAAGCAGGCTGATCAGGCCATGTCAAGCAAGCCCGCAAACAACATCCTCCACGACTTCATCCTGCCTCCAGGATGCTGCCCTGTTCCAGTTCCTGTCCTGATTTCTTCCAATAGCGATGGAACTGTAAGCCATATAAACCCTTTTTCCCCCAACTTGCTTTTTGGTAATGCATGGTGTTTCATTGAAACAATAGAAACCCTAACTAAGACAACCAGTCAGTGTTTCTTTTGGGTTTTGGCTTTAGTAACTTTTTTTCAAATCTTTAAATAATTAAAGGAATTAAAACCATGACCTCCGAGAAACCTCAAGTATGCCTTTTTATTTTGCAGTCTGTTGATTTTCAATTCAGCATATCAAGAAGATTCAAGTTCCCTTTCTTTTCTTCTTTTTCGTGTAAACAGCTGGCCTCAACAGCCACTCTTCAGTAGACTTCCTTGTGCTTCATAACCTCCAGTGGTGTCTTGTAATGAATCATATTTTTGCAGTTGTGTGCTGTACTTCTGGGAAGTTGGTGCTTAATGTTTACAGTTTATTCAATTCATGAACATGATACCCATTTATTTCATTTTTTTAACATGTCTCTCAGTAGAATTTAAACGTTTCATCCCCTCCTGTTTCATGTATGTGTCACACACACTATCCTGTTCCTTGTTAAAATTTCAAAGAGATATTAGTTAATGTTCCTTAGAATATTTCCGTGGGAATTAACTGAGGTCTGAATTTCAAGTATTGTATTCCCAGAAAGATTTGGGTTTGTTCTTCCAAGCAAAAATGCTTACCATTTACTTCTCATGCCTTTGAACTGAACTGTCATTCTGTCCTGGGAGAGCATAACAAAAAATGTAAACTCTGTACCAGACACACAGGCGAAAAAACCCTATTGTTCTGAAATGCCTGACTCTCCCTTTTGTTTATATTCAATGTTAGGGGATGGATACCATCCAAATTCTCATTGTCCAAGTATAGGCCCTCTCCATTTAGTGGCAATAGCAACACAGATAATATAATCATTTTCTCCTACACATATGAGTTTATGATAAAATTTAGCTTATAAATTGAGCACAGCAAGGCACTGAAAACACAATATAATAATGATATCAGACCATTGTAAAGCATGGAGCTTAATAAAAATTGTTTGAATTGGGTTTCTCATTCTGCCTCTCAAAATATCTTCTTGTATTTTCTTCCCTTCTTATGAAGATAGGAGCTTATACAGTGACTTTGTGATGAAAGGATGTGAGTTGAAGGATGTAGGCATTGTGGTCTGGTGTCCAGCTGCTACTGGCCTTCTGCTGCTGATCCAAATGTTCACTGAACCTAAATGATATCAGATGTCCACATGTAACTGAAACTGTAGAGACAACTTCAGATAGGAAGGGCTCTGTACAAGCAATAGTTTTAAACAGAATTTGTATAAATAATGATACATCCGTTATGCCATTTGTCAGTTATCATCAATTAATGAGTCACAAGCAACAGAATATCAAAACACAAGGTAACAAAACTCTCTCAAACCATCTGGTTGCAAACACGAAGTATATGAGTAGTATCTGTCTTGCTTCTATTCTCTAGTTAGAAATAATTTATTTTTTTCTGACACTGGGCCATTTCTTGGGCTTTCTCACTTTAAGGAATGTTTCCTCTTGAGAGAGAAGCATGCTGTCATAACCTTTCAGGTCATAATCTTTCAGATAAGAAAGCCACATCCTGAAATGAGGGCAGATCTAGTCAAGTGTAGGGAGTAAAAGGGAAACCACCCACCTTGGCTGCTTGTGAGTAGCTTCAGATATGAACCTGAAAATAATGATATGGCTTAAACATCCCTTGATTAAGCATCTCATACTCAATGGGTGATGCCACTTGCTTGAATACTTGTTTGTTCTCAAGTTAATTAATAAATAGAATTTGTAAAGAAATTTTAATATAACTTCCAGAAATTAAATAATCCAGTCAATTAATACATCAAAGAAATGGATCATTTTCAAAAGACAAAGAACAAATAGCCAATAAAACTGAAAAAAAATAACTTCTTAAACATCAGAAAAACATAAATCAAAGCTGCATTAAGAGTCTATCTCACTCCAGTCAAGATAGCTATCATTAAGGAAACTAATAACAAACACTGCTGAGGATAGGAGGGACACAGGAAATCCTTATGCACATCTGGAGGGAACGTATCTGGCCTGGCCACTGTGGAAATCAATGGAAGTTCCTCAGAAAAACTAAAGAAAATGAAGTAGAACTACCATAGGGAGGCTTTACCAATCTTATATATGAGGTATATATTCAAAGGAATGTAAGCCAAAATATGACAAAGATGCTGTTTACTACATCAGTGTTCACAAGCGCTAAGTGATGAAATCTGTCTGGGTATCGATCAACATGCACACACACATACCCAGACTACTATACAATGAGATGCATTCAAGAATAAGATTATATGATTTCCAATAATTGACTAGAGTTGGAGATCATCTTATTACGTGAAATACGTCAGACACAGATGAATATATTGTATTTCCTCTTCATTTTAGGCTCTCACATTTATATAAAAACAAGATTATGAATATACAAAAAGAAAGTGGAAATCAGGGGATGCTTTATTGAGGGGTTTATTTATTATATATTTTGGGGTTTTTGGTTTTTTTGAGAAAGGGTTCTTATGTAACCTTGCTGTCCTGGACTTGCTATGTAGACTCACAAAGATCTGCCTGCCTCTGTCTCCCCTAGTGGTGGGATTACAGGTGTGCACAACTGCACCTGGCTTATTGAGGGTTTCTTTTTTTAGTCTTTTTTTTTTACATTATTTACAGTTTATTCACTTTGTACCCCAGCTGTAGCACGATCCCTCATTCCCTCCCAATCCCATCCTCCCTCCCTCATCTCCTCCCATGCCCCTCTTCAAGTCCACTGATAGGAGAGGTCCGCCTCCCCTTCCATCTTACCCTAGCTTATCAAGTCTCATCACAGCTGGGTGCATTGTCCTCCTCTGTGGCCTGGCAAGGCTCCTCCCCTGTGTTCAAAGAGCCAGCCACTGAGTTTATGTCAGGGACAGTCTCTGTTCCCCTTACTAAGGTACCCACTTGGATACTGAGCTGTAATGGTCTACATCTGAGCAGGAGTTCTAGGTTATCTCCATGAATGGTCCTTGGTTAGAGTATCAGTCTTAGAAAAGACCCCTGGGCCCAGATATTTTGGTTTTGTTGCTCTCTTTGTGGAGTTCCTGTCCTCTCCAGGTGTTACTGTCTTCCCCTTCTTTTATAAGCTTCCCTGCACTCTGCCCAAAGTTTTATTATGAGTCTCAGCATCTGCTTTGATACCCTGCTGGGTAGAGTCTTTCAGAGGCCCTCTGTGGTAGTCTCCTGTCTTGTTGCCTGTTTTCTCCTTCTTCCAATGTCCATCCCATTGGTCTTTTTGAGTGAGGATTGATCATCTTACCCAGGGTCCTCCTTCTTGTTTAGATTATTTTTTTATACTCACTTATTTGTTTATTACTTTTTATTTTGTATAATAATCACAGGGTATTTACTTTGTATCCCATCGGTAGACCCTCTCTCATTCACTCCCAGTCCCGCCCTCCCTCATCTCCTCCCTGCCCCTTTCAAAGTCCACTGATAGGGGAGGTCCTCATCGCCTTCCATCTGACCCTAGCTCATCAGGTATCTTCAGGCCTGGCTGCCATGTCCTTCTCTGTGGCCTAGCAAGGTGAAATCTCAGGGTCACTTTAATTTGCATCTGTCTGGTGGCTAAGGATGTTGAGCATCTCTTTAGGTGTTTCTCTACCATTCTATATTCCTCTGTTGAAAATTCGCTGTTTAGCTCTGTACACCATTTTTTTATTTGGATTACTTGATTTATTGCTTTTTAATTTCTTCAGTTCTTTATATATTCTGGATATCAGCCCTCTGTCAGATATAGGGTTGGTGAAGATCCTTTCCCGGTCTGTAGGCCGTCGTTTTGTTCTGATGACAATGTCCTTTGCTTTACAGAAGCTTTTCAGTTTCATGAGGTCCCATTAATTGATTGTTGCTCTTAGAGCCTGTGCTGTTGGTGTTCTGTTCAGGAAGTTGTCTCCTGTTCCAATGAATTCCAGGCTCTTCCCCACTTTTTTCTTCTCAACTCTCCAATAAAAAGATACAGACTAACAGAACGGGTTTGGAAATAGGATCCAACATTCTGCTGCATCCAAGAAACGCACCTCTGCAACAAAGATAAACACTACCTCAGAGTAAAGGGCTTGAAAAATGCTTTTCCAGCAAAAAGACCCAGAAAAAAAGCTGGGGTAGCTATCCTAATATCTAATAAAATAGACTTTCAACCAAAATTAACAAAAAGGATGAGGAGGGCCACTACATTCCCATCAAAGGAAAAATCCACCAAGAAGACATCACAATTCTGAATATCTATGCCCCAAATACAAGAGCACCTATATTTGTAAAGGAAATATTATTAAAACTTAAATCACACATTGATTCCAACACCTTAATAGTGGGAGACTTTAACACCCCACTCGCACCAAAGGACAGATCATCTAGACAGAAGCCAAATAGGGAAATAAAGACACTTACAGAGGCCCTAACACAAATGGACCTAATAGATGTCTACAGAACTTTTCACCCAAACTCAAATGAGTATACCTTCTTTTCAGCACCTCATGGAGCCCTCTTCAAAAGATCATATTTTTGGTCACAAAGCAAGCCTCAACAGATACAAGAAAATTGAAATAATCCCCTGTATTCTATCTGACCACCATTGACTAAAGCTGGACCTCAACAACAATAGAAGTAACATAAAGTCTACAAACACATGGAAACTTGCTTAGCTTCTTTAGGTGCACAGATTTTAGTGTTTTTAGCCATTAAAGGCTAGGCTCACAACTAAAAATTATTGAGGGTTTCTAATGAAGATGTGGCATATGGTTTCAGTTGATAGATATTAAGAATAGATGCAAACATTTTTCTTGAGATTATTGAGAAATCGCCTTTGAAAAGCACAAATTAGGTGACTGCGTTGTGTTCCTTCTCAAGTAGATTATTAAATAAACTCATCATGTCTTAACCGTGTTCTTACTAACTGAGGATACTCATTCTGTATTTTAAATGGCAATATCCTACATGTCATTTATCACAGTTAGTGACAGAACATTTGGTGTTAGGACTGGTTCACATCACTGACTTACAGAGGTAGCTGTAGATATTTTAGCATTTACTTAAAAACTAATCAGAGTCTCCTTTGGAGACTTTTTCATAAGATGCATGGAAATATAGTTTAAAAGATGTTGGGGCTAGACCATAGAGTCATTCTTTATTTTTGAAGCCATCCTTCTCTTTACTTTCCTAACATGGAAGTTGTTTTATCCCAAAAGGAAATTCCCTGCAGTGTTCTACAGGTTCTGGGTTACAACCTCACTCAGTTCACTACTGAGCAGGACGATTTATTGTTTCTGAGACTGGAGCTGGATTGTCTCTTTGCACAAACCTCATAGCTCATGCTGTTGACTGACATTGGCCTCATTGACACTGAGCCATTGGCTTGATTTGTTTGATGAAAACTTAACACAAACTGGAGACATTTGGGAAGATGGCACCTAACCTGAGAAACTATGCCTAATAGTTTGGCTTTGGGCAAGCTTTGGGTAAACATTTTCTTGATTGATGATTGATATGGGAAGTTTCAGCTCTGAGTGTTTCCAACCTTGGCTGGTGGTTCTAGGAGCTATAAGAAGGCAGGCTGAACAAGCCACAGGGAGCAAGCTAGCAGCAGCATTCTTCCATGGAGTCTGTATCAGCTCCTGTCTCCTGGTTTTCTGCCATGCATTCTAGCTCTGAATTCCCTCAGTAATAGATTGTGCTAGGGAAATGGAAGTTGAAAAACAAAAACAAACAAAACCTTTTCTTCCCTGCTTGTTTCTAGTCAGTGATGTTTTCTCATAGCAATAGAAACACCAACAAAGAAAGTCATTTGAGATGTACTTTGTATTTTAGTATAGATTAATTATGCAAAATAGGGGTTTCATTACATTTTAATAAACATTGTTATTGTTGTTGTACTTTTTGTTTTGAATTTTAATTAGATGGTACCAAAAAGCACTAGGTGTCATTGTGGTTTGTGATCATCCAAAGGCCAAAGGACACAAACAGGCTTATGTATGTCTTGTTCGGCATAGGATTTGGTAAAAGGAGGGTCAGAAAAGTCCTTCGGCAACAATAATGAGTTGCCACTGCAGTTGATGAGGAACAGAGAAGTCTGCTGAGGAGCAGATTTTGGCACAGTCCCTTATTTGAATGTAAAAAAAAGAAAAGAAAAGGAAAATTACAACTATCTTGGTCTGCGAAATTGAAAAGCAACCACAAATGTATCAGAAATTATAACTGAAAAAAATACATACCTTTACATTTAATGGGTATAACCCCATAGGAAATTGCTTTAATTCTTCAAATTATTTTAAGATTGAAAACAATTTTCTAAAAGCCAGAAATCAAATGAACTCTGGCTGAAGGAAGGCTACACACTGCGTATGCTTGTAAAGATATGAGAGAAAATGCATGACATTGCTGATGTCCTGCAATCAGGCTTACTGCAATGGCAACCCCAATTGGTTCAACCTGAATGAGCAGTTAGGATAGAGGAAACTGCATGTGGGGTGGTCACAGCACAGCTGTGGGGCCCACAGGCCCACGGCATTGTCCATGGGCTTCCTGATTGTACAAATGTCACACCCAGGTAGCCCTTGCAGTTCAATGATTTGATCACTTAGACCTGCAATGAAGGTCCCTTAAGAACATGAATCCTGGATGATTCAAATGTTCTTCAGCCACATATGAGTGACACGGTTAAAGCTTTGATCAGAAGCTGTATGCTGCACAATGTCAACACAGATTTTGGAGTGAGAGCTCAGCATCTTCAGAAACTTTAGAGAAAGGTTTAATGGTCCCCACAGCAGACCACTGACAGGACCTTGAGAAAAGATGGCTGAACATCAATTGCCCGAATGTAACAAGTTAGATCCAGTTTAATGTCATTTGGAGTGACTTTCACAGAAAAGGAGACAATTCATTTCTATGTTATGGTTCATGAATATCATGTCTAGCATCTTCCAAAACATAGAGAGGGGGCCCGGTATTTTTATTATTGCTGTCCTTACTTTCTGAGCATAAGATGACAGCTGAGTTAACACTAAGTGTTTACCAAACATCTGGGTATCAGGGAATAAGGAATTTGTATTGCTGGGAAAATGTAATTAATCTTAAAAGTAATTGAAGATTTTAAAAAGGAAATAATGAAATTTGCAGGTAAATGGTGGGAACTGGAAAAAATCATCCCGAGTGAGGTATCCCATTAGCAGAAAGACACACAAAGGTATATACTCACTCATAAGTGGGTATTAAACATATAATATAGGATAAACATACTAAAATCTCTACACCTAAAAAAACTAATTAAGAAGGATGACTCTGGCTAAGATTCTCAATCCCCATTCAGAAAGGCAAAGAGGATGGATGTCAGAAGAGGGAGAAAACAGGGAACAGGACAGGAGCCTGCCACAGAGGGCCTCTGAAAGGCTCTACCCTGCAGGGTATCAAAGCAGATGCTAAGACTTATGGCCAACTGTTGTGCAGAGTGCAGGGAATCATATGAAAGAAGCTGAAAAAAGTAAGCTGGAGAGGCAGGAGCTCCAGAAGGAGAGCAACACAGAATAAAAAAATCTGGGCACAGGGGTCTTTTCTGAGACTGATACTCCAACCAAGGACCATTCATGGAGATAACCTAGAACCCCTGCACAGATGTAGCCCATGGAAGTTCAGTGTCCAAGTGGTTTCCATAGTAATGGGAACAGGGACTGTCTCTAACATGAACTGATTGGCCTGCTCTTTGATGACCTCCTTCTGAGAGGGGAGCAGCCTTATCAGGACACAGAGAAAGACAATGCAGCCATTCCTGATGAGACCTGATAGACTAGGATCAGAAGGAAGGGGAAGAAGACCTCTCCTATTAGTGGACTGGGGGAGGAGCATGCGTGGAGAAGGGGAAGGGAGGGTGGGATTGGGAAGGGAGGAGGGAGTGAGCTACAGGGGGGATACAAATAAATTTTATTTAATAAATTTTAATTAATAAAAAATACACATGAAGCATATCATTTTTATCCAGTTATCTTTTAATAGATATCCAGGTGGAAAATGTTATTATTCTGCCAGAAAACTATCGCACATTTTGTGTGAGAACATCCTTGTTAAAAAACAATATCTTGTGAATTGCCAGGATACTATACAAAACAGAATACATTGACCTGTGTATTCCCAGCCAGTCTGATTAGGTGAAAGCTCTTCCCAAACAATAACTAACAAGACAACAAGAATATATTGCTTACTTTTCTCCTCATTAAGCATCTGTACCTCAAGCTGGATGTCCCTGAGTAATGATGGATATATAAAATAAATGAAATAGCCCAATTGCTGTGTTGCTGGCCTCCTGGGCAATCAAAAGGCTTATGAAAATGCCAAAAGCAATGCCAATTAATCTTTGGAGTTAGGATGAGAAGAAAATGTTATGATAAATGTAGTTTTACGTGTTCAAAGCACTCATTATTACTTTGGTATGCTAAGCATACAATTAAGGATGATGATTATTAGTCAAGGGAAACTGATATAGTTAATAAAAATGCTGAACCATGTTTTGTTAGAAGAGCCTTCAGGTTGACAGAAAGTTAATGCGGGGTAGCAGAATCTTCATGCTTTGTTGAGAACATACAGTGGAATATAATTATTATTCCTTCCCTCGGCTTGTCTGTTACATCAAAATACTCACATTTAAACCATTCCAGTGAAATTTAAAAGTAAGTTTGTCTAAAGCTTATGGAATTTGAAACTGCTGTCAGTCAGCTTACTCCAGAGAAGGAAGTGCCTTATGGATATGTGGCTATCTTCTCACTGGAATAAAACAGTACAAGCATGGGTAATCTGCTCAAAAAGTGGCACCTTGGACAGGTTTGTTTGTTTGTTTTTGCATGAAGTCCATCATGCATCCATCAAATGGTAGGCAGTCTCTTGAAATGCCTCAGATAATGTTTGGGACTGTCCTTAGGTGATACAGAGAATCTTCAGTTGGTGTTTAGTGAACTCAAAAGTGATACTTACCATTCCAAATTCTGCATCAGTTTCCAGAAGCTTGTAATGAAAACACATAAAATGCATGACAAATATGTATTATTAAAAGTTTGATTCTCTTTTATATTTTATAGGGTGCTAGGATATACTTTAAAATTTTCCGTTTACTGGAGTGAATACCATAATTTAAGTGTGCTTGCTGATTCTTGCTCTTGAGGATGCCCCAGTTCCTAAGCCCGCCCTTTGCCCACTTCCCCATGGAAGTCTATCTTTAGCATTTTGCCGTTTCTTTTCCATGAAAAAAAACATATAAAAACTTTAGGGCAACTCTTTATTCTCTGTTTATTGGATGCCAGTGTCCAATTCAAAGGTCATAGAATGTTTAAGAGTGAATATATTTGTAGAGCTATGAGTTGTACAGGGTATGCAAGTTTTACTCAGCTCCATAATTTCAAACAACTTTTAATTGTAATATCTGCTTTATTTTTTTGAGGTTATAGGCAAACTTTAATCTCATGTATATTAGACATGCATTAGTATAGTGAAATAAATAAAGCCATAAACAAACATAAATAGAAAAGGGTGTTTTGACCCATAGTCAGGAGGTTTTGGTCCAAGGTCAAGTGGCCTTATCACTTTGAGTTATGACAGGGGCTCCATGTTTTTGTGAAAACGTGGCAGAATCAATCTCTGGCTTCATGACCCAGAAAGAAGAAGAAGAAAATAGGAGGAACCAAGCCTCCATAATCCTTCAGTACATGCCCGATTACCTAAGGATGCTGTCTTAGACTCAGCTTCCTACATGCTCTCAATTATACCACTCTGAGGTCCAACCCTTTCCCTGCATATGGACTTTTTGGGACACTGAACACATTTAAATAATTGTAGATTTTGAAAATGTAGATTTTTTTATGATAATTGTAGATTTCAGCTCTGAACATGTCAGTTAAAAATAATTATTATTCAGTGACCACTCTGGGCTAGTTTTTATAATGGAGATTTGCATGATAAAATTATTTTACTTTTAATTTAGAAGTATGCATTTTCTTATTTTTTGGACACAGGGTGAAGTTAGGATAGGATTGCAATGTAAATGAAGAATCCATCTCACATTTATTCTGTGATGAAAATATTTAACACCTACTCACTTATCAATTGAATTGTACAGTGCTTTATTGCTTATTTTATGGCTTATTCTATATGATAAACCATTAAAAGTTATTCCTAGCCTCAATTTCAAATGTAGATACATTATGTCAAAATAATTTTATTTTGAAATTATTATTAGTGTTTTTAGTGTTATTTTGAAATTATGAATTTAGCAAAAGAAGAATGTTGAGTAGCCCTTTGCCTACTGCACAAATTAATTAATACCTGAAACAAAATTGGAAAGCACTAACAATCCATACCTACAAAAAAAGCCCACTGACTTCTATGTATATTCTCCCTTTATATTAGTGGGTTGCAAATGTGAGAGTACACACACATAAATTTTTCTTTATATAAACATTTATATAGTGACACATAAGTACCTCACTGATATTCATACACCGTGGAACAAAGACCATTGAACAATTAATATAGAAATTATCTTTAGTCTATAGGACTCTGAGTTAGGGTCTCCTGTCAGCTCTACTTTTGAGTAATTTAGTGAAGCCTTCCGAGTGGTAAGTACTAGTTAAGCCCAGTACTTTCAGTCCACACATCAAGCTTAGCTTGTCAGCAGCAGCTGATGTTTCATCATAGCTATTTGTTATTAACTGTATTTTTCTAAGATAGGTCAGGCGTGGAAATGCTACCCATATTCCTTGCAGTAGCATATGTAGACATTCTTTTAGCTTTCCTTTAATTTTCAGATATGATTTTTTTAAGATCACACTTGTGGCAAAATGTTCTTTTTGTAATGGAGAGGAAAAGAAAGGGAAGAAAATTCATGCCTACCATGATAATGTGCCTATAGGAAAAACAAATGAAAAACAATATATGTATCACTAGCATTAACAAGAGATAGGTCTGAATTGTTTGGGTATTTTCTGAATCACACTTCACATTGTATGACAAGCTAGGGATTTTTGTAGAAGAATTACAAGGCATATATTTGAGTGGGCATGTGAATTATGTGATTAAAATTCCTTTTGTACTTCATATTAACACAGATGAGTGAGAATTCTATAAGAAGTGGGACACATTTCCCTTTAATGTCTCATCCTCATCTAACATTCACTCAAGAACAAGTCAGAGCAGGACATGGCTGTCACAAAAGCCTTTGAGAAAATGTGAGTTTCTGAGAAGGTGTGGCCCACAGATAGCAAAGAGAGAGCAGCATGACTCCCATTTTCACACAGTTTTGAAAAGGGTATCACTAAATCCCAGGAGAGAAGAGGAACCCCAGGACTTCTGCTTTCTACTTGTACCAGTCATGTTCTCCGATTTCACTCTAAGAAAGTGGGCCTTTAGTGTCTACAAAAGCCAGGAAGGCTGTGGGAATCTTTAGGTTCTTGCAAACACTTGCGGTCTTCATTTTTTCTGCAACATGTTCCAATGCCATTAGCTAAGGAAAGTAAAAAAGAAAACAAAAACAATATAAAAGTCTAGTGAGAAAAGCTGTTTTTATATTCCTCCCATTTGAGAATGAAAAGACAGATGTTGCTGTTGTTTTAAATTTGGGGAGACATCAAAGGAAAACTGCATGAGAGAATTTTGAAAGGAGTACAATATGCCTTCTTCCAAGCGGGGAGAACATAGGTCTTCACCAGCACGATGGAGGAGGAACACCCCTCCCAATTCTTCACAGTGTAAACCACTAAACCTTAGTCACCCAAACTGAGGCTATGGGCAAAGATATCACTCATGCCTGCTAAGAGCTTTTTAGATACAGAATTAAAGCTTACAACCCAGACTTCTGGTCTGACTTTATCATAGCAGGACCTGGAAGCATAGGGAAAGACATCAAGGTTTAAATAACTGTCGTGAGTGGTCTACTGATGATGAGAACTGGCCTCCAAGGAGAGCATGAGGTAGAGCTACATAAGGCAGTGACTCTAATGTTGAGAGCTTCCTGTGTCATCATGGGAAAGAGCTTAGGTCTAACAGGCCTGGACAACCCCGTAACTACAAGTCTCCTGATAGAACGCTGAACCGTGGTCAAAGCTAAGGCTGCACATTGCCTAAGGTCCATGTAGCTTTTGCTCATGACTGCCAATGAAGCAGTTGAAAAACATTGTCCCTGGAAGGCTGTACAATGTAGCGGCTATACTATCAGCTGATCACAATTGAGGGAGTCATGAGATCAAGTGCTCTTAGAACCCCAGGAGCTTTCCTCATCGTTGTGGAGAGTCCATAGTCCTCACCGTTCACTTCTCACTCAGAAATATCATGTTCTAGTATGTTGTGTCCTGAAAAACGCCCCTGTGATTCATTGGAGGTTTTGTATTTAATGCAGGAACTAGTGCTAGTTCAAAGTGTTTGGAGGAGGAAACTGCCTCCTGTACTTATGGAGGTTAACTTCTCTTGGATCTTCTTAGTGCTGGGGAACTTTGTGAGCTTGCATCTCCACCCTCCCTCTTTCCATCTCCCTGTGGCTGCCACTTTGGTAGCCTAGTTCCTGTGTTGAAGTCCCCACTAATTGCTTTCTTATTTCATGAAGAGGCATTAATTGCTAACATGATACGCTCTCTCTTCTGAATTGATTACTCTTTTAATGCAAAGTGGCTACTTTTACTTCTTTCCCATTTGTGCCCCAACCACAACCCTTACACAGTCCCTTTTTCCTATCAGTGGAGAAAAAAGTTCACCTTTTGAGATGGCTAGAACTCTCTTCCTACAGCACTGGACTTCTGCTTTATAATTGAAAATTTATTCTTTGCCACATTCATCAAAGTTCAGTAGATGTCTGTTTTCCCCAAGCCCCTTACTGATGACTTCTGTTATTTATTTTTAAAGTCCATCTAGTTTTAAATCTGCAGGCACCCACCTTAGAGTTTTAGTGATCAAAGCAGTTGATAAAACTTGAGCTAGGAAGCAGGTGTGAGATGAGGATGCCAGAATGGCTCATCATATCTGAATTTATAATATATGTGTCAAGGAAAAGTTCTTTGATAAATATGGATAGCCTCAGCCTGTAAGAAGTCAGGAAGAGATGAATTATCTCAATCTTGTCCCTACAGAGGTACATCGGTTTAAGTGAATCCAGTTTTAGACTCAGTTCAGCCTCATTTTCAATATTATGTGGCAGTCACAGCATCATATAGCACATGCATGTACTCTTTTTTTTTTATAATTCTTTATTAATTACACTTCATTCCCTTTGTATCCCCCCTGTGGTTCCCTCCCTCCTTCCCTCCCCAATCCCTCCCTTCCTCCACCCTCTGCATGCATGCCCCTCCCCAAGTCCACTGATAGGGGAGGACTTCTTTTCTTCCTTCTGATCCTAGTCAATTAGGTCTCATCAGGAATGGCTGCGTTGTCTTCTTCTGTGGCCTTGTAATGCTGTTTCCCCCTCAGGGGGAGGTAATTAAAGAATAGGCCAATCAGTTCATGTCAGAGACAGTCCCTGTTCCCATTACTGTGGAACCCACTTGGATACTGAACTGCCATGGGCTACATCTGCGCAGGGGTCTTAGGTAATCTCCATGCATAGTCCTTGGGCATGTACTCTTTAGAGCCCCTGTCTCTACTTTCAGAGCATTAGTTATAAGAATCCAGTCTGGTTAGGTGAAGGGAGGAGCATCCATTGGGACAGGAGCACCCAATATAGGTAAGTAGCAGGAACCACCCATCTCCAGGTCAGTTCAGAAAACACAGCCTTTCTGACTCGGGTCGTTACAGTCTTCCTAACCACAGGAAGTTCTTAACATTATCCATTGTGTCGCTTACTAAACACCTGTAGAATCCCTTACCAATAATCAAACCTGATTTTAATTTGCAGACCCCAGGGCTCATGCCAGAACATGCCCCCTCACCAGAACTTTTCCGCTGACAACCCTCTGTCCTTTCACATTTTCTTCCGCATACAGCGCTGCCCTGCTTATTCTCCGGCAGCTTCAAAGTAAATCACTCTGGAGACAATATGACACATAGCTTTCTTTCCCTGCAAGCAACTGAAAAGTCATCTTCCAGATGAGAAGGAGCTATGGGAAATGCTGTGCCCTTGTTAGAGACGATCATTCTATATTCACAAAAGAAATCAGATCCAACTTGAATACTCGAGAGTGGTTGAAGTGCAGGATGGCTGGCCAGGCAACATGTGAGGCGTGTTGGGGTTTCAGGAACGAGTCATGCAGATGCGATATGGAGATGAGTGAAGACATGGCTGAGGCCATCGCAGTCAGCTCTCAAGTCAGATGAGACACTGCCAGTTGGGAATTTTATCATATGATACTAAATACTCTCAGCATAGGGAAGGATACAGGCAAAATTTAGGTCACTGAGACATAACACTGACCATTCTCATGGGTATTTTCTGTTCTTCTCTCCTATGAGTAGTTTACTCAGTTGAGATGTTATATATAGAAATTCCCCCTGCTTGTCTTTCCTGCCATGGCTCACTTTAGGTGTTGGCATAAGTATATCAAGGAATAGCTGGTCGACTGGCTGAACATTCATCCTGAGTTTGTGACTGTGAGTACCCCGCATACTGGTCTGCACCACTGCATGGACTTTAGAAGGTCCATCCTCAGCATGGGTGGAAGATGACATCCTGCTGTCTGGGACATAGACAGACTATAGAGAAAAGCGTTTCCTCTCTCTCCTTCTCTCTCCTGGAGCAGGGCGATCCCTTCTGCCTGCCCTCAGACATATCATCCCCAGGCTCTCGGGATTCTGGCTTCTAAGGCTTAAATAAATGGGCCGTGGGATTTTAGCCTTTGATTTCAGACGATGGTTAAGTCGTTAGCATCAAAAGTCTAAGCCTTTGGGACTTGAAAATGTGTCATTTTTCTGCCTTGTGTCCACAGCTAGCAGATTGCCTATAATGGGACTTCTCTGCCTGAATATTTAGGTGAGCCAATTGCCCTAATAAGTCCCTTTGCATCTCTCTATAATTTACACCTACTTCTATATTGGAACATGTCTGAATGTGATTTATAGCAAAATCATCCATTTTCAGTTTATCTACCTATATCTTATGTTAGCTCTGCTTTTTGATCTGTTGGGACGATCCTGACTAACACATTCCTTCTCTCTCCTTCTCTTTCCTGTGTTGACCCCAGAGAACCCCCAGTAAGCTGCTTGCATACTATACTCCCTATCCAAGTCACTAGAATAACATTTTTTAAAACATAGGATATTTAATCTCCAACTGTAGAAAAACATTTTCAAGCAACTTCAATTCCAAGTTATTAAAACCTCCTAATTAAAAGGATGTTAAAGAACTTTGAACTCTAAATTTTTATTAAATTATTTTACAGCTACTATATAGCATCTTCCTAGTTGGCAGATGAACTTAATGGTTAAAACAACCTTAGTTACAGTTATTGATTACAATTCTTATGGTGTGTGAGGAGTGTTATAAGATACATAGTTTGTGTTCTGTGTTCTGATAAATGAGTTGTGTGGTATGAGCAATAACTGTGTGTGGTGTATATACTGTTGTGTTGTGTATGTCATGGAGTAGAATGAGCAGTCTAAGCTATTTGAATAATTTAACTTATGGTGTGAAATTAGGTTTTCCTGACAAGAGGAAAACCATTGTGCATAGAGAGATTGTGTTCTATTATTTCTATAGTGCAAGACAACCCAGTATGCACTTTTACAGAAACAGTTTAAAAATACAAATTTAAGCTTACTCCAAGGTAAAATACTGCATAAATTTCCGGATAATGACAGCTTTAAGAAAACAATATTATAGCATATGTTATGTAATTTCTGATATAAATGACTTTCTACGTAATAATAGAATAATGAAACTATCTGAACAAAATGATTTTGGTAATTCTACTGCAGATATTAGATGCATGTATTGAATAATTTTAACAATAAATCAAAGCAAGATCTCTCAAATCCATGATTTCATATTGTTTGAAAATACCATTAGCTTCTTTAACCACCCTCTTAAATGAAATATTTCTGTTTGTTTGAAATTTTTATATTAAGTAAAGCATAAGGTATCTGCATAATCATAGTTGTCTCTGAAGTCCAATTCATATTCATAGTTATGCTAAAGGCTTACCAAATGCATCCTGGCCCTTTGTTTAGCCCAGACTACCAGTTTCCAAACTCAGCTTTATTTGACTCTAGTCCCTTGGGGATATTGCTTTTTACTCAATCATTTTCCCTGTGAGGTTCTCTTAAGCACCAAAGCAGAGTTAAAAATAGATCAAAGATGGCTCAAATCATGTGGAACTATAGTGTGCATTTCTTGTTTATGAACTATGTAAGGTTTGTCCTCATTTGTCTCCTTTTCTGAGCATCTACAAATTAAATGTTCTTCGCAGAAAGAGGCTTTGTCTTGTCAGATTGTTTGGCAGTTTAACTGAAATTAAATAATTGGTTTAGTAACAGTGACAAAATAGCAATATTTTAAAATAATTTCTGACTTTTTTTTTTGTTTTGGGCAGTCATAGTAGGAGATCATTGCTAAGTGAGATGAGAACATCAACACCGTAGGCAAGGCATGTCTCCCCTTGATATTTGAAGATCATCTTCCAAGTTCACGATAGAGAACCCTCACAATCAACCTGCCGAAAATAGATTAACAAATAAAATAGCAATACATCCCATAATGCTAAGTACCCTGATTTCTCAGAGGCTGTGCCTGCAGAATATCTCTATGTCACCGCTTACTGCAATCACCCATTTGCCCAGGTTAGCACTGTGCATGTAATGTTGAGTTTCTTTCATCAAGCTCCTAATGTAAGCATAGGTTCCATAAAATGAGCATGATCTTAGGCGAATCTCTTCAAGCCAATTCACAGCAATTAGTTGTCAAGCTCAGAGAGCTCCCCTACGTCCCAGAGGTGTTTGTGGCCATCTTCTTCCTGCAGTTAAGAGGAAGCCTGGTGTCCCTCCCTAAGCCAGGGATGAAATCTCCCTCCCAGGAATGGCTTCTGCTGCTCACACCTTGTGATGTCCATCAGGGAATGGCCAGCCAGCATGTCTTATTCTCTAAGCCACTTTTTCTGGTAGATGCTCAAGAAACACAGAGTAGAGGTCTCAGGGTCATTTTGTAAATGGAGACATGGGAAAAGGTCCCTGTGAGCTCCTAAGGAACTGCATGGAAGCCTTTGTCACTAACTCCACTCTCTGAAACTTTTTTTTTGTAGTTTCTAGAGACTATTTTCCTTTTTGATCAGAGCTCCCACAATCCCTCTGATATATTTCATTTACTATGAATTTCTAAAATCCCCTGAAATAGAGGACCAGCTTTTTTTGTATTTGAAATTTCTTCATGTGTATATACCCAAATATGTACATACATATGTATAAGAAGAAATTTCCTTTTCTGTGGGAACCACTGAAATAGAATTCTTTGTTTCATGTGTTGCATTTTGCTTCATGAACCTTTATGCATGGGTACATGAAGGGGAAGCCAGCTAGTCCTTCTTTAAGAGCATTGCTTTAGGGCTCTGCGAACAATCACAGATCCCAAGAGCCTCTGTGAGTACAACTTGTGCAAGTTGAGCTTCCAGCTAGTGTGACTCTGCAGTGATGGATGACATTGTCACTTGACACACGGTACAATTGCAGGGGGGAACAATATGTTCATTCTTTGTGAACCCTGTATGAGATGCCCAAGTTTCCAGACCTATTCGAAAGTGACAATGATTGATCAGTCCCACTGGGAGCTCTTAAATACGCCTTTCTTTACAGGGTTGCTCATACTGCAGAGTGTTTTAAGAATTGCCTCTCATAGTATTGTTGTAGAATAATATCATTTCAGCTTATTTACTAGAAAGAAACCCTCTCAACACTTCTGAATCTCAGCATTCATGTCAACACTATGGCCATTGTGTTGATGTTCCCCAGGTTTGGAATGCATGCATGCCATTCTTGTTTACTGCACACCTGTGTGTCCACTGTTCTCTAAAAGCAGTACAGGAAATTTAATGCACAATCTCACTCTTATTAGGAATATGCAGTAATATTTGCAAGACAGGCTTATAGGAAATGCTGGATACACACAGTAGCTTCAAAGGATGTCGTCTGTGACCATCCATAGTAAAAACTAACTAGAGGAAGAAATCAAAAGTCTCAGATACACTACAGTGGCCTCTGACACCATCTTTGGGTCTGTCCATTCAAATGAAGTGGACTTTGACAGGTGACCCTTAGCACTGAGAGGTGTGTGGAGGGCCACCAGAAGCTTGCTGAGGTAGAGCAGATGCAAAAGTCTGAAACCTAGGCAAAGGTGGATTAAAAGGAACCCTTCAAGGCAGGATGGAAAGTGGCCAGACAGGATGGCCTGTGTCCAGGAGGAGCTGTGGCCAGGTATGAGGAGCATTTTACATGCATAGATTGTCTCATCAACAACCAGAACTGCTAACAGGGGTAGGCGCAGCCTGAGCATGAGTCTGCTGGATCACAGCCACGAGCAAGGTCGTGGGCAGGAGCCTGTTTGAGTTGTCAGCTGTTCCACTAGCTGCAGCCTTGCTGGAAGGAGCAGGACCTTCCATGTCTTTACATTTATATACCCCCATACCTTTTATGTATATTATTACTTATATATATGTATATGATATATAACACTACACATTATATACTATATAAAATATAGTATTTTATATATACTATAGTATATTTACATTTATAGTATATAGATGTACTATGGTGTATATAAAACATAACATATATAGATGCCATACTTTATGTATATTTTATATAGTATAAAATATAAAATCTATTTTTAAATATGTATTTGCTATATATACTATAGTATATTTATAGTATAGCATATGTAGTATATATGATATCCTATATTTAGTATATATAAATATACTATAGTATATTTAAAATGTAATACATGTGTGTATACTATATTGATATAGTATGTGTTATATTATATAATTGTAACATTATATAGTGTTGTATATTATATAATTGTAATATATTATGTAGTATTCTATATTACATAATTTATAAATATATAGTATATATTTTATATATCATATTGTATAAATTATACATTATATATTATATGTGTCCATATTTATATAATATATATTCTATATATTCTTTTATAGGACTAAATATCTGAATGCCACAGTTTGCTAATGCATAATTTTATCCTTAAATATTTGTTTGCTTCAATCTTTTGGTTCATTGTGAATGATGTTGATATGAATATCAGTCTCTGCCCTTGCTTTTTTTGTGTGTATATCTGGGAATAGAATTACTGGACCAAAGATCATACTGCATTTACCTTTGCATCTCCATTTCCTTCTAGCTAATGTAAGGATATAGGTGTTCCTGGCAGGATGAGATGTTGGAGGCCTGCTTAGCCATGTTTGGAAGCAGACTGGCCAAAGAGAAGCTGTAAGCTACTGTTGGCTGCCCTGGCTTTGCCTTGGCCTAGTGTTGGGCCAGCTTGGAAAGCAACCACAGGTAATGCCTGGTCATCAG
Source organism: Psammomys obesus (assembly GCF_907164565.1). Lineage (NCBI taxonomy): Eukaryota > Metazoa > Chordata > Mammalia > Rodentia > Muridae > Psammomys > Psammomys obesus. Next base: position 17,664,600 of record NW_026594428.1, read on the forward strand.
AACTGTCTGAAGAGTAATAGGAGCCTCACCTGCCTGTTGCCTTGAACACGCATCCTGTTTACCTGTGTGAGGTTTCTACAGTACTGTCATTCCTGCAGTTCTAGATAGATCTAGCAGGTGAGGAAGCTCATTAAGCATACTTACCTACAAGGACTGAGATCCCAAATCATATTTAAATATATACTCTGTCAGTTTTCTCTTAGGAAATAAAATGTGACTGTTTTAATTGATAAATGCTAATTCAGAATAAACAGAGACAGTGTGTCAGTTTTTACAGCCCACAAATCTCTTTCTCTGAAACATCCCATATGTCTCCTGGTAGAGGGACTGTCCCAAGAACGAGATTTCAACACACAGCACATTGAGCTCCAAGTGGTTTGTGTTGGTCTAAGTAAGAAAATTTTCCTTTAATACGAACTCAAGCATGCAAATATGGCCATGGCCAAAAATCCTGAATGCTCAGTTCAGCTTATTTCTTCCTACACACATTAGCTCTAAGAATTCTTGTTACCTGTCACTGAACAAAGGTCATCTTACAAAAAACAAAACAGAAACAACAGAAAACTTTTAGCCTCTTTTGACAACTTGATTTTCTACAATAGTAAAATGTAGTCAAATATTTCATTTTAGTTTCTCTGTATCAAGTCACATCTTATAGGAATCTGAGAATTGTACTGAACACTCAGCATATAGAAGCAATTCAAATAAAAGAATCACCGAGGAACAGACTTTTACAAAACTGAATTGACTCTACAGCCGTCAATTGATGTACAACCAAGCTCTAGTGTCCATTGCCACCAGAAAACTGTCATAGAACAGCTGGTTTACCAGGGACAGTGGTTATATTAACACGCATAGGTATTTTGTTGAAAAGGAAAGAAGGAAAGGTGGACCTTTGTAGAGAGGAATTTGTCTAGACAAAAGCTATTCTACTTCATTTGTCTCCAGCATCAGTCTTCAAATTACCTGTAATCTGGTTGAGGGCTGAAGGTTTGCTGGGGAAAGACTACTAAAGCAGCACTCTGTGTCACCATTAATGACCTCATTCAAACCCCGTTAAAGCCTGAGGACTGAAGTGGCCCTCATCAGACCTTCCAGACATAAAAGAACAATTAAAGCTCCTTGGTTGCTGATGCCGAAATTCCCTTAACCAAAAACACATCTGCCCAAAACTTACTACAAATGCACTTTTGAGTTCGTGCTTTAATGTGAGTTGGGATGCAGTTAGTCCAGCAAACAAGTCAAATGCCTCCCCATTTCATTTGGAGGTGAAAGGATAGGGCATGTGCTGTTCTGAGAGCCTTGGTAGAAGGAGCCAACCAGAAAGGCCAGAGCTTGTGGGGGAGGGGGCACTCGTGGGGGATAGTTGAAAAGCCCGGCAATTGAATTAAGATGCCAGCCTGAGTTTGTGGTGCCCTCCCACTGTCTTCTTGCCTCTAGCTGAGGAGCTTCCCAAAGGAGCCTGCCCTTAAAAGACTTTTTCTTTTCTTTTCCCGAACAAGCCTTTCTGCCTCTGGTGATTTATGAGGATCACTTTTGAAACATGGCTGAATTTGTATAACCAGGGGATTAATTAGCTGAAGACTCACAGTGACAATAGCATAGATAAAGTACCAGAAACCTCAAGCCATGATTGGAAGCCTCTGATCAGCTGGCACTTAGTGGAGAGAGAATGTGCAGCCCAGAGAATCTGTTCCCAGTAGAGCCCGGACAGCTCACTGTGAGCTAGCTGCAGGCAGGGCAGAAAAGATATTCTGGATTGGGAAACATGAAGCGAGGCCATGCCTTCAGAGGCAGAGGAGAGAGCCTGCCAAACACCGTGTCTTTCTTTATGGACAGCAATGAACAGTTCTATTATATTCTACTTTGAAATGACAAAGGATAGTAGCTTTGTTGTGTTCATCAAAGTTACTCTTTGAAGAGATGCAGCTCTAGCCTTTGGTTCTGCATTGAACCAAAAAATTGTGTCTAGGCCTCTACCATTTAAATGTAGTGTTGAAAGTTCCTGTTGTGGATGCTAAAGTTTAGGATCACCGTGCTATCAGATACAGGAAACCTGTTCATGGTTGTTAGATGCTACAGGGAAACTGACGTCCTTATTTGTGATTCTTAGACTCATTTGTGAAAATATTTAAGAATGGACTCTAACAGAAGCACCTGCACAATTTTATTCATTTAAAAGAGAAACCATAGGACAGGCAAGCTGTAAATCTCAGCAGCTCCCAGTTAAGCAGGCAGGCATAAGATGGATAAACAGCCACATGGCAGGAGGAAAAAGAGATGAAGCCTAAGTACCAGAAAAATGTACTTAGATTCTGGCCAGCATCCAAAAGACAGAAAGAAAAAAAAAAGAAAAAGAGAAAGTTGTACTCTTTTTAGACAGGCCAGCAGTGGCCAGATCCAGTGAAACTCATGACAACCTCATGGTACCTTGTAGACTTGTAGTGATTGTGGTATCTCTTTCTCTCTCTTTGTGGGTGTGGTGAGGACGATTCTGCGAAGGAAAAGTTCAATGTCTCATTAAAGGCATAACCATTATTTCTTTCTCTTTAGCATGATTTGATGTGAACCCACCTTCCTTGGAGTGATCCCTTGGGTAGGTGACAGACCAGACCCAACTGAGATATTATGTATCTACACAGGCCAGTGATTTTATTCTCCTGAACAGGACTTTCCCCTGGACGGCTGTTACGGCTGTTATTGCTGCTCTAACAGCCAGTTGCCATAGGTTTTTACATCTATACATTTCTGTTCTAATGCATATGCCCCATGTGCCTGTATTTATGCTCTGTGGTTATGTTATATTCTTGTGTTAAAAATGTGAAATTATTTTAAGGCTTAAAAACAACTCCAAATCAAAAGTCAAGAGATTTTAAGAAATAATCTCATGTGTTGTGTGAGGAAAACAGCACTACTACCCTTTCACTTATTAGCACCGCTATTTCAGAATGATCTGAGTGAGAACTGGAGAATGTTTGCTTGATTCTATGTAATCATGCTATGTGTTAAATACTCAACATGGCCAACATTTTGGATTAAGAAATCTATTAATATCAATGATTGAATTTTTAAAATTCTACACATTTAATAACACCTAACATAAAGACTACAGTCTATGATATGACTATGCCAGGTAGTTCAATTAAAACTTTTCATAACTTCCTGAGATAAATATTAAAAACATGTTGCCTTCATTTACTTTAATTTTAGCTAAAGTATTATATATTTCTATAAAATAATCTATGTGCATACATAGCTTGTAGAGACAGAATTTATCCCGACATTTTTCTCGTATCCATTTTTTCTCCTGTATCATCCAAGAATGATAGCTTTTCTGTATGGAATAAGGAGATTCAATTAGTCTTGAACAATGCAACCAGACACCTGCTGCAGCCCTGCCTGGCACTATGCCATGAGCTGGCTGTGATGACAATGAAAGGGGAATCCAGGGTAGGGTAGCTGTGGACCCTGCACAGTTTCAATTTGCACCAACAGAGTCACATTCACATGCAGGCAGGGCCAGCGGCTGTGTGCAGCACACCCTCATTATGAATGCTGATTTGATATTGTCTCCCTGTGGATAGAGCCTGGGTGGGATGTTGAATTCTGACTTGGATAACAAAGTTGATTGTGGTCCACGGCGATGCTTTGAGAGAATGACGCTAACAAAACAACAGATTGTGGATTGTGTTGGTAGACTGTTATTAGAAGCTTAAGATTTTATAGCTACAAGGGAAAAGACAAACTTCAGATAAAAACCAAGGCCTGCCTGTAAGAGAACTTGTCCAGAATCAAAAAGCCAAGACTTACTCCTTTTGCGTTCTCTTCCAACTCATTCCTTTTCCATGCACTCACTCACTGCGGAGATTAATTAAGTTACACTTCCATTATGCCCGTCACACAAAATTTACATTTCATCCACACATGCATAGACACAGAAATTTGTCTGTGACAATGTGAGACTCCATGCTGTTTAATATCTACCTTTCTGTTCGATGTTTATTGTTTTAACCCTCACCGTCTGTGATGAAAGAATTAATAGTAACTGTGTAGCCCAAGTTTGGTGTAAGATGGGTCTCTCTTCAGTGTGCTGTATGAAGGTGGCTTTATCTGCTAAGAAGATGACACATTCAGCCATCTTCTTCAAACATGTGATCACCAATAAAAGCAAGAAAGGGCAGTTTACTGCAATCTGATTGAGACTGCAATCAAGGTGTGAAGTTACCTAAAGCCTTCTAGAAAACTCCGGGGAAAAGGAGAGGGGTTGTTACTTAGGCACTGTACTTTGCCCTCATGACATCAACATCACTGTTCAGAAAGAGGGTCTTCACATCCATGATGTCTGCTTGTCCAACAAGGATTTATACTCATAGCAAGTATCACATGAAGATTTGTACCTCTCCCAAGTATGTTATCTTTGAATGTTGGCAGACTGTGATAGTATTTGGAGTCAACATTCTAATACAATTAGACTAGGTTATGGAATGCAGGGAGATGTTGTGTGTAGACATGGCATATTTAAACCTTGTGAGAAAAGACAACTTCCAATAGTCATTCTTTACTACATAGATTAACCACAGGGGTGTGGAGAGGTGTGTTCTTTTGTTCCATTTATCCCCCATCTATCTCTCTATTCATCAATCCAGTGAATTATTTAAAATATTTTTTGTGTGTTGTAGCTCATAGAGCTTACTTACTATCCCCAGGACCTAAAAACGAAACCAGCAAGTAAGGAAGTAAAGTCTAGATGATATCAAGAGTAGCTCATGCTGCTTCAGAAAGTTCTGGTGTAGAGGCCATGATGCCAGTGTTCTAGGTCTAAGCACTGTAGTACCTAGAAGCTGACTAAAAAGAGTAAGTCCACAAAAGAGAACAAAAAATAAGCCAATGAGCCTCTGAGTCATTGTGACCAAGGATCAGGGACTCTCAGTGATGCTAAGAACATGCATAAGATGAATGATGTCTGGGGAATATTAAACATGCCAACAAGAAGCATTGCCAGTGTTATCAAGATTACTTTCCATAAAATGATGGACTAAAAGTCCAACTAAAGTCCTAGGCATACACCCCAAGCAGTGGAAGCGGTTTTGAAAGGCTTTTTTGTAGGTGATGCAAACGGTTGCTGCTGCGGTGTGATCTATCCACAAGTCAGGTGGTACAATTGTTAGGGTGTGCTTGCTCACCATATTAGGAAGGAATGGCTCCCAAGCATTACTGAGTCTCTGTGACTTCTCACAAGCCATGAGAGTCTCAGTTATGCTTCACAGCGAAGAGCATATTAGTTCAATCTCTTCCCTTTTTTTCCCTCTCTCTCTCTCAGTGCTGCATCTGAAACTTTGTACTCTTAGCCTCACTCACCCCATGACCTCTTCTGCCTGGAACCTGGCAAACACTCTTCTAATATACTTCTGTGGGGTTAAATATTTTAGATAAAAGTGAGGTCAATCAGTGTTTGTTTTTTGTGTGTCTGGATATCTCATATAGGACATTCTGGTCAAAGTAATACCATATTGTGGCCTTAAAAAATGCTGTAAGGGTAGACAATAAGTATTTTTTTTTCTAACTACATACACAGAAAGGAAATGGTGGCTATAAAAGCTTATGGATGTGTTAACCACTATGATATGTAAATGTATAAATTTGCAAGAACAGGCAGTTGGATACATTTGATGTGTGTGCTTTCTGCATTTTATTCATTGATCTTGGGGTGCAGAGGTCACTTAAACTAAAGCTATCCTACCAAAGAATAAAAAAATGTAAATGTTCTGAGAATTACCTTAATGCAACTCTGAATGCAGTTCATTTAGTTTTGGTGTAGATAGATGTGAGAATTTCTTTTTTTAAAAATTCTTCCTAAGATTAAAAAGTCTTGGTACTGTATCTAAAGTAGATGTAAAATTTGAAAGATGAAATTGTCACACTTTAAGAAATAGAATGATTGTATGATTTAAGTGTGTTTGTGCTCAGTTCTTAGTATAAAATTCACATTTCATAAGGAAAGTGCCCACAGTGGTCAAATATTGCTTTGAAATTGGCAGGTAAATGGTGGGATCTGGAAAAGATCATCCTGAGTGAGCTATCCCAGATGCAGAAAGACGCACATGGTATATGCTCACTCATATAGACATATAATATAGGATAAACCTTCTAAAATCTATACACCTAAAGAAACTAATCAAGAGGGAGGACTTTTGTTAAAATGCTCAATTTCTATCCAGAAAGGCAAAGACGGTGGACATCAGAAGAAGGAGAAAGACAGAACAAGTCAGGAGCCTGACACAGAGGACCTCTGAAGGGCTCTGCCCTGCAGACTATCAATGCAGATACTGAGACTTATGGGCAACCTTTGGGCAGAGTAGAGGGAATCTTATGAAAGAAGTGGAAAACAGTAAGATCTGGAGAAGACAGGAACTCCATAAAGAGAGCAACAGAAACAAAAACTCTGAGCACAGGGGTCTTTCCTGAGACTGATACTCTAACCAAGGACCATGCATGGAGATAACCTAAGACCCCTGCACAGATGTAGCCCATGGCAGTTCAGTATCCAGGTGGGTTCCATTGTAATAGGAACAGGGACTGTCTCTGACATGAACTGATTGGCCTGCTCTTTAATTACCTTCCCCTGAGCCATTCCTGATGAGAACTAATTGACTAGGATCAGAAGAAAGGAAAAGAAGACCTCCCCTATCAGTGGACTTGGGGAGGGGCATGCATGCAGAGGGTGGAGGAAGGAAGGGATTGGGATGGGAGGAGGGAGGGAACCACAGGGGGGATACAAAGTAAATAAAGTGTAATTAATAGTTTTAAAAAAATCAAAAATCCTGTAATTTATTTTAATATCATGAAATAATTATAATAGTATACTTTACAGAATATGTATATGCACACACATATCCATGATATAAAATCACTATAATTTTGATAAAAATATATATTAAGTTTTGATGAAAATAAACATATGTGGTAACACCTACATAAACCTCAATAAATTTAAATATTGGGAATTCCAGTTCTGCATATTTAGATTTCTTTGTCACTTTATTAACTATTCTGTGTCATTGTATCTCCATTTAAATTTCTTGATAAGCTTATTACTTTCTGTAAAAAGAGAAAAAAAATGGCCAGTATTTTCACAGAAACTGTGATCAACCTGTAGGTTTATTTAGTAGTACTGTCACCTTAACAAAACTGAGTTAGTTTAGAGACATGACAAGTCTTTGTGTTGAGTTAGATCATCTTTAATTTTTGAACACTTTTTCAAAATTTTCATGGTACATATATTAAATGTATTTTGGCAAGTCTACTTTTAAATATTTTGATGCTTGTGTAAGTAAAATCATATTTCAGCATTATTTTTGGATTAGTTAATTTCTGGAGAGTTAAAGTAATTCTATAATGATGTCAGAAACTTTTTTGAACCTGATTGTCAGTGTAAGATTTGTTTTCTGTGCTTTTGGAATTTATTTTTTTCAAGGCTTTATCAGCTATGACTTGGGGATAAGTTTATTCTTTCCCACTCCTGTCTAGATGATGTTAATTTCTGTTTCATGCTTAATTGTCTTGGTCAGGACTTCCTTCACCCTGTTAAATGGAAGTGTTGAGAGTTCCCTTTTTTATGATTATAATTTGTTAGAGGGGATTACACATAATTACATATAAATGATGGATGATGACTGTACAGGCAGCTTCTGTTGTTTCTCTTTATTATTTAATTGCACTGTAGCTATTATACTTTATAAGTTAAGCAAATGCTTTAACTGAATTGAAATATTAATAAGCTTTCTATTCACTATAGTAAAAGGTTCCATAATTAGATTTTTACAGATTCTGTAACTACTTTAAACCCTTTTAAAAGAAAGTTGCACCTTTGAATATTTAGATTTTCCCTACAGGCAACATTTGCACTTCTACTACAATTCAAACAGGACTGTTGTTTAAAATCTCAATGTGATGCTATGTTCATAGAAAGGCAAACTTCGTAGTATTGTAAAATTTACATGATAGAAGACTTATGGATTGCTTATATGTCAGGGATTGTCAAATTCAAAGAAATTTGAAGATACATTAGAATACAGAACATGGTATAAGCCAACTAAGTTTGTTCCTTGAGTATAACATCAAATCCTCTTAGACATCAATTAAATAACCACAAACTGAGTTCATGTCAGAGACAGTCCCTGTTCCCCTTACTAGGGAACCCACTTGGATACTGAGCTGCCATAGGCTATATCTGCACAGGGGTTCTATGTTATCTTCATACATGATCCTTGGTTGGAATATCAGTCTCACAAAAGACCTCTGGGCCCAGAGCAGCCTTACCAGGCTGCAGAGGAAGACAATACAGCCAGTCCTGATGAGACCTGATAGGCTAGGTTCAGATGGAAGGGGAGGAGGACCTCCCCTATCAGTGGACTTGAAGAGGGACATGGGAGGAGATGAGGGAAGGAGGGTGGGATGGGGAAGGAATGAGGCTACAGCTGGGATACAAAGTGAATAAATTGTAATTAATATAAAACATTAAAATAGAAGAAAAAAATAATCATACACACTGGTCCATGCTACTATGAGAGTGGAGCCCCTGCCTGTTACAATACATCATAAGCTAAATTTCCACCTGAGACACAATGCTGCTCTTCCTGACTTTTCATATTGCAGTAATGCAGTCTTGGCAGCACAGAGAGGATAGAGGCTTTGTTTTGCCTGCAGAGTCTCATTAACCTTCCCGTGTCACCTTTATTATACAAGGAAGACGAATGGACTAATATCTGAGGAAACACAACCACAACATTTCCTGTGCTGAAAAAGACTCCGTGTGATGAGCACAGCACTTAGCAAAGAGAGCATCTCACTTGCATTACAGGGTTAGTTTTGTTGGTAGGAATCGTGTTTCTAGATCCTTTGCTTGATTTCCCTCTTAGGAAATGTCATTGACTCTATTTCATGTACAAATTGCATGGAAGAAGCATTGGGAGCCATTCTTTTTACGGTTTCAAATCCAAAAGTATTTGAATATGTGTCATGCAGACCACACTGCCAGTGTTGGTACATATTGGTTTTCCAGTCAGATGGCAACAAGTTTGGAGCCAAATGAAATGGATATTTCCGAGGCTGGTATTCCCCACACAGGTGCCCGAGTCACTAGTACTTTTGTGTCACTGACTGTGAACACTTATGCTCCATTGACTTTTGAGGTCACACGATGGCATTTAAAAGACAAGAAGAGAAAGTTATGTTTTAGACAGCTGAAGGAATAAACTAAACTTGCTGGCTGGTCACAGATGAAGTGTGCAGTATAGTTGTATATAGGAAAAGTGATTTTTAAATATTAGCGTTATTTTCATGCACTTACAGTTTTAGTAGTACAGAATCTGCCTCGTGACTGCCTGCAGCTAGTACTCAGGAACAGAAGGTAGGTAACTTCCTTTTAGAACAAGATACATGCTTTAAACACTAGTTCCTAAAATCTAGATCCTTCCACTGAAACCAGCAAATGGGATTTATCTGAAATATGGACATACAAGCACATTTGTCTTTATTCCGGTCAGTGCCTTTACATATTTATACCACCTTGTATTTGTTTTTTTAAAAGCATTAATTAATTAATTCTATGGTGTGTGCGTGTGTCATTCCACAATGCACATAGGGAAATCAGAAGAAAACTGAGATGCTTACTTTACAGTTATTCTCTGAAAAACACATGGCACATTTTTAATAATGTTTTATGTGTGTCTCTATGGGAATGAATGCCAGACATATGCAGGTGACCCAAAGAGATTAAAAAAGGTAACAGATCCTTTTGAGCTAGCATTATAGGTGGTTGAGTGCCACCTGACATGGGTGCTTGGAACCAAATTCAGGTTTTCTGCAAGGACAGCAATTGATCTAACCACTGAAAAGTCTCTCAGCCCCTAATGGGAGAATTTTTGTCTCATCACTTTTTCTTACTAAACAGAAAAACACAGGAAACACAGGAAGCATTTCGAGCTGCCCTGCTAGAATGAAGCATCAGAAATGACAGAATTTATATAGCTGGGGATAGGCCAGTCATGCAGTTCACAGGACTGAATTAAATATGAAGTGTGGGCAAATGGATGGAACTAGAAGACATCATCCTGAGTGAGATAACCCAGAAAGAGAAAGACAGGCATGGGACATACTCATTTATGAGCAGATATTAGCCATAAAATAGAGTATGGGCAGATGGCAAAGGAGGAGAACTCCCCCTTTCAGTAGACTAGTGGAAGGGGATAAGGGGAAAGAGGGAGGGATGGTGGGACTGGGAGGAGTTGAGGGAGGGGGTTATAGTCAGGATATATGAAATAAACTATGAAAACAATAAATATGAAGTACTTATATATGAATAAACAGAAATACTAATATCTTCATGTATTTAACTCAACTCTCATTACCCCATCCAAGGCAACTCCAAAGTCATGTGATCCATGTAACCTCACAAGACTCCTATTCATAAAAACTTGGTACTTGGCTCACTTCTCTGCTGGTACCCTCTTAATTTTAAAAATTGCATCTCCATATCTATGCCTATCCATATGTATGTGTGTGGAGGTTGGAAGACAGTTTGCAGAAGTCAGTTCTCTCCTTCTACTATATGGGCCACAGGGGTTAAACTCGGGTTTTCAGGCTTGGGGACAAGTGCCTTCATCTTGGCCTTCTCACCATCTCACATCTTAAGACCTCCAATTTTGAAGAAGGGCCTCCATACTTCATTTTTACAGTAATTATTTTTATTAAACTGATTATACTTATATGCATGGCGTACTTACACCATCAAGAAGAAAAATAACATAAGAGTAAAGTAAAAAAAAAAAAAGAAAGAAAGAAAATGTAATGCATTGTTATTCTTTAACTATGTTAATGTATCACTAGCAACCTCTTGGATGGTATGACTATATTTGATTGGTCATCATTTTTTAATTTGTATTGTTTTCTTCACAATTTATTCATTATATATCTCATTTGAAGCTCCCTCCCTCAGCTTTCCCCCAGTCCCGCCCTTCCCCTCTCTTTCCCCCATCCCCTTCCTCTACTCCACTGAAAGGGGGAGTTCTCTTCCTCTGCCATCTGCCCACAGCTGATCAAGTCTCATCAGGACTTCCTGGATCCTCTTTCTCTGTAGCCCAGTAAGGCTGCATTGCCAGGGACAAGTGATCAAAGAGCAGGCAATGAGTTCATGATAGAGGAGACCCCTGTTCCCCTCACTCAGAGATCCACAAGGAGACTGAGCCGCCAATCTGCTGCATCCAATCAGGGAATCTAGGTCCATGCATGGTCCTTTGTTGGTGCATCAGTCTCTGTAGAACCCCCTTGGCTTAGATTTTTTTTAGCTTTGCTGGTCTCCTTGTGGGGTTCCTGTCCCCTCCGTGTCCTTCTATCCTCCCCCGAACACCTTCTTCCCTAAGACTCCCTGCGCTCCACCTAAAGTTTGGCTGTGAATCTCAACTTCTTTGATCCCTTATTGGGTGGAACCTTTCAAAGGACCCTCTATAGTAGGCTCCCATCCTGTTTCCTCTCTTCCACAGCTTCTGGTGTCTATCCTGTTTGCCATTCTGAATGAGATTTAAGCATCCTTTCTAGGGTCTTCTTTAGTGTTTAGCCTCTTTCGTTCTTTAGATTTTAGTATGGCTATCCTGTATTATATAGCTAATATCCATATATTGAATGTATGCCATGCCTGTCTTTCTGCTTCTGGGTTACCTTACTCAGGATGATCTCTTCTAGTTCCATCCATTTGCCTGCAAATTTCATGATTTCCTTGTTTTTAATAGCTGAGTAGTATTCCATTGTACAAATGTGCCACAATTTCTGTATCCATTTCTCCATTGAGGGACATCTATGTTGTTTCCAGATTCTGACTATTACAAATAAAGCTGCTGTGGACATAGTTGAGCAAATGCCCTTGTTGAATGGTAGGGTATGTTTTGAGTATATGCCCAAGAGTGGTATAGCTGGATCTTGAGGTAGTGCTATTCCCAGTTTTTTGAGAAAGCACCAGATTGATTTTCAAAGTGGTTGTACAAGTTTGCACTCTCACCAGCAATGGGGGAATGTCCCCATTTCTCCAAAACCTCTCTGGCATGTGTTATCACTTGAGTTTTTTTTTATCTTAGCCATTCTGATAGGTGTTAAGATAGAATCTCAGAGTTTTTTTTTTTAAGGCAATGTGTAGTTTTTATTATTCTTATTTCTATTTCTTGTTTTCTTTTTTGTTTTTTATTAATTACACTGTATTCACTTTGTATCCCCCCATAAGCTCCTCCCTTCTCCCCTCCCAACCCCACCCTCCCTGCCCCGTCTTCACGCATTTCCCTCCCCAAGTGCATTGATAGGGGAGGACCTCTTCTCCTTCCTTCTGATCTTAGTCTAACATATCCCATCAGGAGTGGCTGCATTGTCATCTTCTGTGGCCTGGTAAGGATGCTCCCCCCTCAGGGGGAGGTGATCAAAGAGCAGGCCAATCAGATTATGTCAGAGGCAGTCCCTCTTCCCATTACTATGGAACCCACTTAGACACTAAACTGCCATGGGCTACATCTGTGGAGGGGTTCTAGGTTATCTCCATGAATTGTCCTTGCTTGGAGTATGAGTCTCTGGGAAGTCCCGTGTTCAAATTTTCTGGTTCTGTTGCTCTCCTTGTGGGGTTCCCGTCCTCTCCAGATCTTACTATTTCCCACTTCTTAAATAAGATTCCATGTACTTTGACCAGCAGTTGGCCATAAGTCTCAGCATCTGCTTTGATAGTCTGCAGGGCAGAGGCTTTCAGAGGCCCTCTGTGGCAGGTTCCTAGGTTGTTTCCTGTTTTCTTCTTCTGATGTCCATCCTCTTTGCCTTTCACAATGGGGATTGAGCGTTTTAGTTAGGGTCCTCTCTCTCTCTATTAGTTTCTTTAGATGTTCAGATTTTAGTAGGTTTATCCTATGTTATATGTCTATATGAGTGAGTATATACCATGTGTGTCTTTCTGCTTCTGGAACAGCTCACTCAGGATGATCCTTTCCAGGTCCCCCCATTTACCTGCAAATTTCATGATTTCCTTATTTTTCATTGTTGAGTAATACTTCATTGTGTAGATGTAGCACAATTTCTGCATTTCTCTGATGACTAAGGATGTTGAGCATTTCTTTAAGTGTTTCTCTGCCATTTGATATTCTTTTTTAAAAAAATAATTTTTATATTAATCACAGGTTATTTATTTTGTATCCCAGCCATAGCCCCCTCCCTCATTTCCTCCCAATCCCACCCTCCCTTCTTCATCTCCTCCCTGTCCCTTTCCAAGTCCACTGATAGGGGAGGTCTTCCTCCCCTTCCATCTGTCCCTAGCTTATCAGGTTTCTTCAGGACTGGCTACAATGTCCTCCTCTGTGGCCTAACAATGCTGCTCCTCCCTTGGGGGGGGGGGGAGGAGGTCAAAGAGCCAGACATTGAGTTCATGTCAGAAGTAGTCCCTGTTCCCCTTACTAGGGTACCCACTTGGATACTGAGCTACCATGGGCTCAATCCAAGCAGGGGTTCTAGGTTATATCCATACATGGTCCTCGGTTGGAAAAACAGTCTCATAAAAGATCCTTGTGCCCTGATATATTTGGTCCTTGGAGCTCCTTTCCTCTCCAGGTCATACTAACCCTCCCTTCTTTCCTATGATTCCCTTCACTCTGCTGAAAGTTTGGTTATGAGTCTCAACATCTGCTTTGATACACTGCTAGGTAGAGTCTTTCAGAGGCCCTCTGCGTAGGTTCCTGTCTATAAAAGATCATTGTGAGTGAGGTATCCCAGGAGCAGAAAGACACACGTGGTATATACTCACTTATAAGTGGGTACTAGACCTATAAGATAGGATAAACATACTAAAATCTGTACACCTAAAAAAGAGAAACAAGAAAGAGGACCTGGGGTAAGATGATCAATCCTCACTTAGAAAATGGGATCGATATGCCTTTGTTGAGAATTCTCTGCTTAGCTCTATACCCCATTTTTAAATTGGATTATTTGGTTTGTTGGTGTCTAATTTCTTGAGTTCTTTGTATATTCTGTGTATTAGCCCTCTGTCAGATGTAGCGTTGGTGAAGATCTTTTCCAGTCTGTAGGCTGTCATTTTGTTCAGATGACAGAGTCCTTAGCTTTACAGAAGCTTTTCAGTTTCAGGAGGTCCCATTTATTTATTGTTGATCTTAAAAGCTGAGATGTTGGTGTTTCTGTTCAGGAAGTTATCACCTGTGCCAATGAGTTCAAGGCTCTTCACCATTTTTTCTTCTAACAGATTTAGTGTGTCTGGTTTTATGTTAAGATCTCTGATCCACTTGGACTTTAATTTTGTGAGCGGTGATAGATATGGGTCCATTTGCATTTTTGTACATGTGGACATCCAGTTGGAAGTGGCAAGAACAGACAGAAATTAAATCTTTAGCTCAAAATGTGAGAAAAGCTTGAGGAAAGCTGAATGTACTGATACGTAAGTGATATAGAATACCTTATGGGAAGCTGTATGAAGATAAAGAATGGGACAGGGATAGGCAAAGATACAGACGGTGAGACATCAGAATGCAAAATTTAGAACTTTTTTTTTCAATGAGACAGAGTCTTACTATGTATTCTGGAAAAAAATTCAAGCTCATTATTCTTCTTGAGATTATGGAGTTCTGGGATTGCAAGGCCATAGGATCTGTGCCATCCATACCTGACTGTATTTGAGGAACCCTGTTAGGGATGCTGAAGTTAAAACAGGTTGCCTATGTATGTTATTCAAATGCTCTCTCCCACTCTGCATCTTTTATTATGGAAACTTGTTTTTAAGATTTATTTCTTAGTGTTCCAGCCTCAAGTTTAGTGCTCAGCATATAAGTGGTTAACTAATAGAAAGCAGGAAAACAAAACAGTTATCTGGGACAATATGCATATTTTTCTACATATCTAGAAAAATCCCCAAAATTTTCATGTGGGCAGGTCACTCATACGGTTTGGGGGGATGAAATAGGACTTTTGTAATTCTAACTGTTACTGAATTTCTGGGGTATCTCTCCTGGTTCCCCACTCACTAAACTTGAATATAGCATTTCTGTATTCACAGCCCCAGCTTCTCCCATTTCACAGCCAAGACTGGCCTTGTGTAGGAGCCATATTGGTTCCAGTCTCTCCTGGAACATGGCTCTAGGTCTTATTCTAATTCCTGACACATCCGGGTTAAAATTGTGGTTTTGATCTTTGCCTGTTACAGACAGAAACCAAACAGAATGCTATGCCTGTGACTCGTTAAATATTAGATTTTTTTTTTTCTCAAGAAAGTGAAAAGACCTTTAACATTTTCTAAGAAAACATGACAGAAATGCTAGGAGTAATGATTCCTTTAAAGAGTAACTCCAATCCTCTCCCAGCAAGAGGATGTGAAATGCCACAGGGCTTCCACTGTGTGAGGCCTTATTATCATAAAGTTCAAATTCCTGGATACAGCACTGCATTATCAAAGCCTCCTGCCCTGCCTGTCATGTAGAAAAGGCTGTGGGCTCCATTTCCAGATATGGTGTGAAAGCTAACAGTGTTCTTTACTTGAGTGTCTTTGAAACTTGGTCATATTTGCTTTCTCATGACTTTTTTTCTTACATTATTTCAGTGCTGTTCACAAATATGTGAGATATATATATCACAAATAAGTAATGCTCATGGCTTAAGATTACTCAATCCCACAGACAGGACTACCAAGTAAAACTTGCCAGAAATGGAAGTCAGACCAGGCCAATTTCTCTCTTCTAACAGTTTCTGCAATAAGTCATTTTGGCTTTCCTGAATGCAGGGGTCAGTGATCTTTTTAGATGCCAATTATAGCTGGGTAGTTTGGGGTGGAGTGAGATTCTGCTTTGCAAACAGATTTCTTAGAATTCAACATTGCTGTGGCCATGGACCACACTTAGACTGTCAGGGATAGAGATTTGGGGATAACCTGGAAAGCAATCATTTTTTCTGACTTGTGCAGCTTTGTTTCAATCTGCAAAAGAGCAGGAGGCAATGGTGTGGTGTCTAGAGGGAAACGGAATTCCACCTAGAAAGAATGAGAAGAGAGAGTGTGGGCAGTGTGAAAGGGGAAAGACCAGGTCTAAAGAGGAGGGGGAAGAAAGGGAAAGCAAAGGAATAAATGAAAGACGGAACAGGGACATAGTTAAAGAAAGGTGACCAACAAACCAACAAGAGGCAGAATAGGGACTGTAGATGAAGGGATAATTATGAAGTACACATATATGAAAATGTCACAATAAAACCTATTTCTTTGTGTGCTAATAATGAATAAACATTTAAAAATCACGTTGACCATCTTGTTGGTCTGTGAAATAGAATGTTTGGTATCTGTTTATAGATTATAGATGGAAAAAAAGTATAGCCCTGTCCTTTGCTAAAATTAAAATCTGATTCTGTCTAAAGATAGGGAAAGAGTCAAGTCTGTTTTTAGCATTTCCTACCTCAGAGATTCTATGAGTTACAGATTAATTAGGTGGTATACTAATTACTCGCCCAGCTACCTTGTATTTATATAGTATGTTTTCTCCTTATCTCTTATTTCTTTTCCTTTGAAATGCTTTTGGATCTTAACTCCAGGGCCTAGTTACTCCAACCACCATGATCAATATTCCAACATAAACTTCCCCCATGCGATCCACTTTTAAATCATTGTGGGGTTTTTAAAATAGTATTTGCTTTCCATGCTTACTTTTTTTGTGTGCCTTCTCATCCTTCCCAAAAGTAAGGTTTAGGTGAGGAAAATTGGAAAAATATAAACTTGTTTTGAACTAAATAAATGTTATAAAACATTCTGGGAGATTTTTTTAATAGCTTCGCAGTGTGTGAAATCTCTGGAATCTTCTGTTTCATAAGCACCTTTTGTAAGTCTAAATGGCTGTATTTACAGAGAATTGTTCCCGCTAGCCAATAAAGTTAAAAATCTGTTCACTGCTGCTGTGCCTTAGGGAAAGCAACTGGGAAAGCCAGACCTTGGTGTCTGGCAGCAGGTTCCTTTTTATTAACACTGGGTTATTTGATCTCCGTGGTACTCTTGCATTTTAAAGCAGTAGTTTAGTCTTCATCTTAACAGAGTGCAAAGTTAGCAAAAAGTTGCCCATGTAAGAGGAGAGTCACGTGGATAGCTTAACGACCTGGCTCAGTTATATTCCTAGTTTCCCCCTCATATTCCAGAATTTATACTATCTGATCTGTACTTTCAATGATAGCATGGAAGGAGTTCTGGAGCCTCAAAACCTCTATATTGTTTTTCCTTTCTGCTATTAAGCTTTTTTGTTATTTCCGTGTGAATATTAAATTTTCTTTAGAGTACAATATGACAGACATTATGTCAGTTGATAATGTGTTGATATATGACATTTGGGGCTACATTAAGAAACTAATTTTCTCATTGGCATTGTTATGTCAGAAGCAGAAGGGATATGCTTTTTCTTTCTACCTCCACACCTGCTATTTCATCCTGATGTTTCAGAAACCTGGCAGTTGTTTGTTTAATAGATATCAACAAGGATGCAAGGGGGAGATACCAGATTTCATATCAGACTAAGGGTTGTTTTCAGGCATGTCTGTTGTTGAGTCGCTATAAAACAAACTCTGAGTCTTTTCTCTATAACCTAAATTACTTGGGACAGAGAAGAGCCCCAGTCATTTCCAGTTGCTGATTTCCTTGGAATGACTCCCTGGAAATGAGAGCATCACTTCATAGACTGGAAGTCATTCTGATTCCTAACTACCATCACAAAGAATGAGGACTGTGGGGGAAAAAAGATTGTAATTATACATCACCTTCCTCTTTCATTAACGCAACAGCATATGAGGCAACTATTTCAATGCCCAAATCGCCAGGTTTCTTAGCCTTCGAATTTAATGATTCTGAGCACAGCATGTGCCATCGTTTGCTCGACCTTCAGCTACTTGGTTCTCATTGTTCTTGGCTTGTGGTACAGGCACAGCCATCTTTCCCTGCTGCTCAGTGGCTCTCATCATGCAGTGCCAGGTTACGTGATGGCACCCTGCATCCTCTACTTCACATTGCACAGATAGCTCTGGGAAAGTACAGAGAGAACGAATGGGTGATCCCATTTACTTTCTAGTTTGCTTTAGGTGAACATATTACACTTTCCTCACCATGTCCCATATTCCCTTAGAGCCTGGGGTCACTGCTCCTGTGAACTGAGCAAGGGTAAAATCCCATCCCCACTGCAAAGCCCAGATCATCTCTACCTCTGGATCATGAAGGTCGAGACCTCTCCATCACAATCCCCTGCCCATGTTTTCAAAGAATACTGTGGACACTTCTACAGACTTTTCGTTAGGGCTGTTCTCTTAGATTAACTCCAGGTAAGTGAGAACCAAACACAGTCCAGTTTCTAGCCACAGATTTCTATGAATCCAGTTAGCAGACTACCATAGTCCACTGTACCTGTCCCTCATCACCACTTCTTTGATGTTTTGGGAAGTCTTTGGATAACTGTGGACATCTATTGAGAATAAGTATGATTTCAGCTCACCAGATTCTCCTGTCTCTCTCTGCATAGTCACTCTTTGACTAAAACTCATCCAATTTAGCTTAGAGTTGCGGCTGGGGTTTCTGATGTGTTCACACTTGCTACCATCTCCATGGCCACCGGAGAGCTTCCCTAAGTCACATTCTCCCTCCTGTTCCCAAGATAAAAACACATCACAAGGCCAGGTTCTACATGTCAGCTTCATGGTCAGCCCCTGCTGTGCACATGGTCACAGGGCCCCTCTTCCAACAGTCCAAAAATACTTCCCCTACACACTGTCATCATGCTGGAACTAGAACATCATAATCAGACCAGGAGACTAGTCAGGAAGAAGAGAAAATGGCTGCCTTTCCAGAGGTGCCTCATATATTTCACCAGGGCGAACCAGGCACCCCAGGATTCCAGAACAACTCTCAGTGAAGATTAAACATCACTTTTAGCTGTCTGCAGTCATATTAGACATTGTTCTTTCCATTAGCCATCTCATAAACTCTGAGGTTCTGAAGCCTCTGTGCTGAGGATTTTAACAACTGCAAGAGACACACATATTAGTGATGAATATAGTTTGTGTTGCTGCAGAGCTCAGAATGTCCTAGGAGTCAAATGTGAAGAATGAAAAGTCAGATGGTGAGTATTAGAATCAAGGTAGGAAACTGAGCACAGGTCAAGGGGCTGCATTTGTCTTGGGAGCTGTCTTAGCATCTTGCGGAGGAAACAGTGCATTCCAGCTTAGGTGTTCTAATCACAGTCCATTAGGAAGGAAAGCAAGGCAAGGAAGCAGGGGTTGATTCAGAGACCATTGAGGAGTGTGGCTTATAGGCTTGCTCTTCATGGCTGCTTTAGTCTGCTTACTTTTACTATCAAGACCACCAGTCCAGAGGTATCATCACCCACAATGGGAAGGTTGCTGCCACATCAGTCAGTGAGAAAATCCCCATACAGGCTTGCCTACAGGCTGATCTTATGCACACATTCTCTCAGTTGAGGTTTCTTCCTCTAGGATAACTCTAGTTTAGGTAAACTTGACAAAAACCTAGCCAGCACAAGAGAAATGGCTGAAAGGGAATTTCTTTTTAAATGTAGATAGCCTAGACGTTTGTTTATGTTGGTTTAGACAATGGATCGAGATAAAATCAAAACAGCCTGTGTCTCTCTATTCTTTAATAAGGTGGTGGATGTTCAATGAACCCTGTACACAAATTATAATTAGACCTCCCTGCTGTGGGGACCTTTTGATGAGGTTTTGATGCCTCTTTTCCTTCATGGCTTTTCTTAAACAATAATCTAAGCCTTACCTTTCTCCTCTGAGTGGCTTTTGGATCAGCTTAAACCTTATTATTTATAAACAGGGAGACACTCCCAAATGCCTTGCTGCAAGAGCTTCTGCTAGGGACTTCTGTCAGGTAGGTGAGCAGACTCCAGGCACCTCACAGAGAAAGGAGACTAAGCTCCCCAAATGGAATACTCTCTCAACTAATTCAGATTGGCACAACTCGTTTGTCTCGTGACTGCTGTGTGGGGGCTAAGGAGTTAAATCGCAAGGAAAAGTACAACTAAAACTTCCTAGGAGCTTGGTTATTCCAGACTATGCTTAAACAGAAGGCAAGAAACTATTGCAAACCCAGTAGCACTGAGGAGACAGTGTGTGCTCCCACAGGGAGATAGGTGGGCACATTTAAGATTGGTATGGCAATGATATCTCACATGACTAATGTCCATGTCACAGCCATAGATGAGTAATCCATAGCCAAACTAACTTAATTCAAGATGATTTGAACTCATCTTTAGACTGTGGGCTCAGTCTTTTTCATTCTGCTCTCTCACTGCACTAGCTCTTCAGTGAAGGTGGGCACCCTGCTTCTTTGAATGTAGCAAATACATATCTTGAACATGTAGAACAAGTGCTATAAAACAGTTTGGGAAGCTATCCTGGACCAGGCGAGAAGGAAGTCTCTACTTCCACAATAATTTATTGATGGGACCTTGAGGAAAGTAAGAGCACTTAAGATGTGTCTGCTACCTCTGTGATCAAAAATGGAAGCAAGTTCTTTTCTGCACTAAGAGACCTCAGCATCTGGAACTGGACAAAGGGCTGCATTGAAAGAAGCAGGATGCCCACCTTCAACTGAGATCTAGTGCAGCAAGAGAACAGAATGAAGGAAGACTGAGCCCACAGCTCCCTCTGTGTGGAGCCTAGGCTTGGTTCTGCTAGCAGTAGAAAGCCTTTGGAACTTTCTCAGCCTTTAGCGACCATATCATGGCGGAACATCACTGACAGCTGGGAGAGACCATGTGTAGAGACAGTAAGGTGTCTTGGGCAATCACTCACCAGGGACATGCTTGTCCCATAGTCTCTTTAAAAACCTTTTGCATGTAAGACAAAATGTTGGGGCCATGAAGTAGGTTGGTGTCTGAATGAGAAGACATAAGGCCACTATTCAGCTTTAAGACTTTAAGATTGTTGGTTTGTATATAAGAAGGCAAGTCCTGGCCGCTGACTGACCTGGACCCAGGAGCTGAAAAAACTGAATGACTTCAAGGCTGATCAGTAGTCTTAGTAGCTAAGGATGAAAGCATTTTATGAAATAAATAGAAAAAGGAATGAGAAAAAATGAATTTAATGTAATAGCTTTAGTTTTAGACATATCTAATGTGAAGGTTAGACATTAGTGAGGTGCTATTTAGTAAGACATTACACAAAGCTCCTCTACAAAGGGTGTGTGCCAAGTGGTGGTCACTTGTATTTGTCTATGACAAAAAAATTTTAAAAAAGTAAGTGTAACTATATTTTTGGTGCTAGTAAAAATGGTTACTCTAGTAAAGTAAATTGGCACATACATCATTTCATATAGTTTCCTTTTTTGCATATATATAACTGTCAAAAGCAGTGGGACACTACATATCTGGTGCAATCTTGTTAGTTATAGTTCTGTTGTTATGCATTAGCAATGGAGATGGCTCATCCAACATTGTTGCTACTCTGTATCCTCTGGCCTGAGTGATTTCCTATATCAGAGTGTTCAGTGGTGAATGGTGATGGAAATAAAGCTTCTAGCCTAGAAATCCATTCATCATTCTCATATCTTATTATTGTGTGGGTGAAGGAAAATTTACCTCATATACCTGCCAACTTACTACTCAGTATGACTCAGGCTATTGGTCTTGATGTTTTAGTTACTTTTCTATTGATGTTATAAACACTATGATGAAGACAACTTAGGGGGAAAAAGAGGTTTTGGAGATGGGGCTTCTTGATTCAGAAGGCCAGAGTGCACGACCATCATGGAGAGAACATGGCAACAGGCAGCCATGGCTCTGAAGCAGTAATCAGGAGCTCACATTTTGAGACACAAACACAGTCTGAGAGAACTATTGAGTAATGGCATGACACACCTCCAACAATGTCGTATCTCCTAATCTTTTCCAAACAGTTCCACCAACGAGGGAACTAGTATTCAAACATACGAGCCTACAGGGGCTATTCTCATTCATACCACCATACCCTATGACAACAGCCACTCTATAGATTTGGAAATTGTGGCCAGTTTAAGTTGGCATTTTAGTCCATTATCTTTCATTGACACCCCATCAGTGGCCAAGCAGAATGATCTGAGTTTTGAACAGAGATACAATAGGGTAAAGTGAGATACCTTCAGGGTAAAATGAGGTCCTTTTGTGGAACAAGGGAGCAAGAAGAAGAGACAGAAGCTAACACCCAGGAAATTGGGCCATTGTATAGACACTACTGGAAAGAGGAAACTTAGTCATAAACGTTAAGTAAAGCCAAATAGCCCAGGAACCAAGCAGAGGTGGAGTAGGAACATTATGCTTCTGGTCTATAAAACAAAATTTGAGCCATAAAGAAGAATGAATCTGTGTCAGATGCAGAAAGAAGGAAGTAAACAGAAATAATCAGCTTAGGTGAATTGGGCCACACGTGTGCTTTCTCTCATTTGTGCTTCCTAAATTTTATATAGACACATAAAATTATATACGTATATACAACATGAAAGTAGAAGAAAACATGTCTAGAAGACAAATGGGACAAATAAGAAGGGAAGGGACAAGAAAAATAGGGTAGACATTTTGGGGGAGTTATATTCAACATAAAATACCTGCTTTACAATTCCTAAAAATAAATTAGTTTTAAAATGACAAAGACTATAAACATAAATTTGAGTTAATAAATTACCTCCTTAAAATCTAACCTGTAGAATGTACAAAAACCAACATGATTAAAATTGCAGCCAAAAAAAGCAGATGTGAGAGTGTGTAGTTTTGGGGAGACACCCAAATTAGGAGGTCATGGTTTTTTTTTTCTGTTCTGCTGTGTTTTTAATAGTTTCTCCTTCCATGTAGATGATATGGTAGAAAAAAAAATTGATCAACACCAAAAATCATAGATGTGATATATGTGTTTACTAGCATGCTACTTTTAACATGAATTGTGTAAATGTGACCTTATCTACCAACCTTTTCCTGAAGAGCCATGCCATTTCTTCGCTGTGTGTTCACTATGCTTTCTCATTACCTAGCATCTGCCACCAGCTCTTCTGCACAAGTTTTGGGTTCTTTCAAAAGGGAAATGTAGAATGCCTTCTGAAGCAATTTGAAAATAGAGATGTCCTTGTTTTTATGAGTCTTTCCATCTTCACCATTTTCTTTTTCATATGCAATTCAACAATTTTGGATAATGCTTTTCCAAGCATTCCAGTTAGTTTCTATAGAAACATCAGCTCTCTTTTCACAGAACGATTCCTCCAATTCACAGTAGAGCCCAAGTCTATGTCAGTCTACAGGCATGGAGCTGGCTGGATGTGCTTGGACAGAAGAGTGCTCTTGAAGGAAAGTAAACCATTGGAGTTCAAGGTGCTTATGCAGAAGACCGGATGTGGGCTTGGCCCTCAGGGCCCTTCTCAGGGCATTTAAAAAATGAGTTCCCTCAGAGGATCTATGAACAGCAAGGGCTGCAGAAGCAGCACTATCAAATGGAGGTTGGCTCATGAAAGGAAACATAGAAAGCTATTGCCTAGTATGTGTGCCCTAGTGATGACTGCCACATGTTCTCTGGAAATGAATAAAGTGTACCCAACAAGGAAAAGGATCCACTAGCTCCCAGGAATCAACTGTGCTTGACATTCCAAGGCCCAGCATAATTAAGCTCAACCAAGCAAGAATTTCCTATCCATAAAAACCTTGCCCTAGAGGAATGAAACACTTTGGTGACAGCAAGTGAAGGATTTAAGGGAGATAATCATCAGAGCAAAGGACAGATTAGAAGTGGGCTATACCCTTTACAAGGAAAGGTTTCTCAACTGAAGCAATCACTAATGTAAGGACATACTATATAATATATTGTAGCCATCGTGACTCTCTGAAAAGATAATGCATTTTAGTCACTAAGTTTTTCTTGCTCTCACAATTGAACAAATTTTGAATGCTTGCAAAATTAATATTTGAATAATCACTCACATTTTTATTAAATTTGGGTTTTATTGGTGGTTTAAGCTTATATATAATATATACTTTCATTCCCATCTTGTCATCTCCCTTCAACTCTTATTAACCTCCCCTTCTTATTGTAGGTCCTTTGCTCCTGTTCCTGTCTTTTTGTTTTGTTTTGCAGTACTCTGAGCTTAACTAGGCTGTCTGTGTGTTCATAGGTTTGCAACTATCCAATGAAGATGGGTGGGTTCCTAGTATGTTCAAGGTACAATAACTTCCCCTCTCTCAGAATCCATCAGTAGCTGAAAATTCAGCAGAAAGGACATGGAAGTCACTGGTCTGCCTTTTCTCTGTGACTGTTCTTTGGTCCTGTGCTGTACAGACCCAGTGCAGGCAACTGTGGCTCTAGTGAGTTCATGATTTCAATGATAGTCATACTCTGAAGGGAACATTTCTGCCCTTCTCCCTGTCTTCTGACCTCTTGCTTTCTTTCAGCTCTCTCTTCTAAGGTGCTTTCTGAGTATAGCAGAGTATAAATTTCTTCTTTAGGTCTGAGCACTAAACTATCCCTTATTCCAAGCACTTTGGTCAGTCAACAATTTCTGTCTTCACTAGCATATATTTCAATAAGCTTCTCTGATTAAGGTTAGGATTAACTTTTGTCTGTGGGTATAAATATAAATGTCTAGAGGGCCATTTGATGCCATGTCAGTTTAACTAAACAACAGTATTAAAATTTTTCCCTAAAGCTATGGTCTGTTTAATCAAGAGCTTTTACCGTGATTACAGTACCGGGCCTGGATTCCTTCCTATGGTGCCAGCCTCAAATCAGAGTACTGTGGGTTTTCTCATAACAGGTGTGCCACTATAACACTGAAGACACCTTGCTTAGCAGATTTGTGTTATAGTCTGTAGTGTTCACAGCTGAGAATGCCTTTGCTCCCTTAGGTGCCTGCATAATACCTTCCAACATTATGAAAGCCACCTAAAGCCAGCTATCAGGGAGGAAGCTTTCATCTCATTTTCAGCTTGATTTCTCTATATCTTGCAGCCAAAGTATGTAGTATTTTCAGCAGTAGTATCTTATATTCTAGTTCTTGAGGACACTCAAAAGGAATGGCAAAAAAAGCCTGTATTAATTGGGTGGTCTGTGAAGCTTCACTGAACAGCAACTTACAAGGAATATCTTATGCTTAGCACTGGGATTTTTGTTTAATGGTTATTAAACAACAGAAAACTTCTGTACAACAAAAACAGCAGTCAAATGAATGAAGAGGCAGCCTATAGAATAAGAGAAAATCTTTGCCAGCTATGCATCAAATTAATATCTAAGATGCACAAAGAACTCAAGAAACAAAACATGAAGAAAAAAATAACCCAATCATAAAAACAGTCCACAGTTATGTACAGAGTTCTTTAAAGAAGAAATGTAAATGGCTAATAAACATTTTTAAAGTGTTCAGCATCATTAGCTATAAGAAAAATGCAAATTAGATCTGCTTTTAAATTTCCTGTTGGCACAGTCAGAATAGCTATTATCGATACAACAAATGACAGAAAATACCGGTAAGAGTAGAGAAACCATCACTCATTGTTAGTGGGAGTGCAGCCACCATGGAAACCAGTGAAGCATTCCTCACAGAACTAGAAATAGATCTAACATATGATCCAGTTGTACTACTCTTGAGTATAACTGGAGTTTATAGTCAAAGGACTGCATTTCTTATTACAGAAACGCTCTTTGCTTTGTGGTTATCCTGTCAACATTGAAAACTACAAATAATGACTGAAATGTAGTTTATTTTCAAGAGAATACCAATTATAAATTTAACAAGTCACTCATTCATATCTTTTGTATGTTTATAATTATCTTTCAGAATAAATAGTAAGTCCATTGAAATGGAAATATCATTTTTTTTATATTCATGAAGAGGTTCCTGGCCTCTTTTCTTTTTTAATCTGTAGGTTTTTCTGTTGAGCCTTGCTCCAAATGGCTTCCTCTCTTCAAGACCAGACATAAGCAAAAGAGATAGAAAGAGATTATGTTTATGATTAGATATTTTCTTGTTCTCTGCATTTCATATTGTACCTTTATTTGCCCTATAAACAAGTTAGCACATAGTATGTGTAAAGCATCATGGAAGGTACAAACATAAATAATGAATGTGCAGAAAGAAAAACAAAAGCAAATAATTGTGAATTCTATTGTGCACTTCACCTCTTTTTGACTTGGGAGAAGCTTTGTTGAATTATTTTGACATTTGTTCCAATACAGCAGAAGTTTTCTTTATATAAATATATAGTTTGTGAGGGACTTTTGATTTTGGTAGAAATACAATTACCATAATAGTCTGAGAACATTTGAATCTATAGCAATGATGAGGTGGTTTTTATTGGCTGGTTGGTTGATTAAAGATTATTTCCATGTGATTGGACAGCCTAAGAAATTTGTTCAAAGTAAAAGCAAAAGCTTTAAGTTGGAAAACCTCAAAGAAGTTGCCTATGACATTAAGGCAGTAGGGCCTTAAGCTGAAGTCATGATTTTCAAGCTAAATATAATAAACTAGAAACCCCCAAAATTAGTTCATGGTTTGTTTTTGTCAGAATGGTTTATGAACAGAAAATAAGGCATGGAACCTTCAGTAGGCATGATACAAGACACTTACAGATTTAGATATTGTTAGTGAAGGACATTTGGTCAGCTATGTCTTCATGCATCGTCTTTCCATACAACCATTAAGTATATCCTCAGAGTACATATTCCTCTGAAAATTCATCTGAAGAGGCAGTGACAAACTGGTTCCTATAGTGTCATAAATATTTAGTCACTACAGTCTATGTATTTGTTTCTATTACAACATAAGCTTCATTCATTGATAAACCTTTTGGTATGAATGTAATTATACACATTATGTGAATTCACACATTATGTAAATTTGGTGATAATAATTACAAGCACTTCAAAGTCTGTCAACAGATTTCATGTGTAATGTTAAAATGTAAAACATATTCATTGCAACATTTGGCAGCCATGTTGATGAGATTTCATGGTATAGATTCTGACATTTTGTGGATGAGGGAAGGAAGCTTATGAGGTCTTAGCCTTAGACAAAGAACTACAAGCAACTATGAAATGCTGAAAGCAGCGAAACTGGTCTTTCCCAGGGAGGAACACATCATTTAGTTATCTAACACCAAATAGTCAACCATGAAAACATGCATACAAATAACATTATAGAGACCTATCCAAGGTTCAGATACTCTGCTTAGTGAACAATTCAGATGTGGTTTACACATTATAGAGTGGAAGTTTTTGACTAAGAACTAATTCGTAGACATTTTCCAGGTAGATAAGTAAGTAGCTCTTGCTTTAATTACACATATGATACTGCTAAGATCAGACCTTTTGACCAGGCTTTCCAAACTCAGATCAACTTCCAGCTTGAATTAATCATGCATTCAGAGTCACATAAGGTTCTGTTGTCTCCATCAAATTTCTAGACTTCAGTTTCCTAGAGCTAAGTTATCAATTTGTTCACCACTGTACAGACACTACCTAGAAACATGCCCAATTCATAGTACTGCATAATTAATATCATGGTAAATTTGGACATCAGCAACAGACTATCATAATCTCCATAGCTTAGCAACCATGTATGTCTTTCAGTTCTGGAGTTTGGAATTCTGTGATCCTAATGAAACAAGGCTGTGTTCTTGGTATGAACTCTCCTTGTGGTCAAAACACTATCTGTGTTCTTCCATGGCATAAATCGCCCAAGCTGGCCCTCAGTTGACCGTGTTTCTGTTAAATCATGATCCTATTCAGGAGGCTCTCCCAACTTGAACGAACTATCTCCAAAGTCCCACCTCTTTAAGTTCAGTCCTTCTGCAATAAATATATATCAAATTATATTACACATATGACAAGTTATGTCAACTTGTTATACAAAGGCCTCTTTGACATTGGACATAAGACTCTAGAAGCTTCCACTTCTGGGCACCATGGGTCAATTTAGTGCAGTAGTTCTCAACCACCTGTGGGTTTGAGACCACTTTGTCAAACCTCTGTCTCCAAAAGCATTTGCATTACAATTCGTAGCATTATCAAAACTACAGTCCCTGTGGTGGAGGGGGGTTGGTAGGCTTACCACAGAGGAGGACAATGCAACCAGTCCTGATGAGACCTGATAGGCTAGGGTCAGAAGGGAGGAGGACTGGACTGAGGAGGGGCATGGGAGGAGAAGAGGGAGGGAGGGCACAATTGGGAGGGGAAAAGGGAGGGGGCTAAAGCTGTGATACAAAGTGAATAAATTATAATTAATAAAAAATTAAAAAATAATATTTTTGTTGTTGGGGTCACCATAATATAAGGTACCCTATAAAAGGGTCACAGAATTAGGAAGGTTGAGCACCGCTAATGTAGGGGTTTTCATAGTTACATCCGTCTTACAGTTAAAGGGAAGAGCTTGGGACACTCTTTAGGGACACAGTTCAAGAGTAGCATTTCCATTCTTAGGATTGTAATAGGCTTATCTTGAAGTCTTCTGAGACTGTGCTTTTCATGAGGTCTCAGGGACTTTGAGGAGAAAAAACAAACAAATCAACCTTAAAGAGCTTGGGGATAACTGACTGGGGTTTCTCTTGCATTAGCTGAACTCTCTTTATGTTGTTTAACAAGTCATTTTATGAAAGAATAATTGATCGGACAACTCCTAGCTTTATCTGCTGTCTCCACTAGAGTAGTCAGTTTTTGAGGAGAATTTAAATGTTTTTAAATACAAAAACATAAAACAATGAGAAAATTTAATGGAAGAAGAGACATGAAAGGCAACTGACTGGTTACAAATTAAGAGATGTTAATGGCTGGCATATTCATGTTCTCCTAAATGGAAGGAAAGTTCATAGTCCATTAGTTTTGTTATATGTAGTGATATGATTAATAATAATAATCCTTGGTTTTCTTTGACTAGTAAATTTGGATTCACCTGAGAAAATAAAATAAATTAATTTTGTTTATATTCTTTAGAATAAGATCATGTACTCTGAGACATGAGATTCTAATCCACTCAGAGATAAATATAGTGCTATAGACTCATAGCCTGGTGGTCAGTGTGTATTCTAGAATGCATGGCTATAGGTGGAATGGGTTTGGCAGCAGGATAAGGCAGATAGATATATCCGCTATTCACTCTCCTGCAATCAGCATATGCAAGTGATCTGAGATATCATTCCTCTTTCCTTCTTCTGGGTCTGCAGCCCTTTGTCTGAGTGTTTTTGTTTAAATCAACTGTTTCTGAGCAGCTAAACACAAAATTCCATAGGAGTGAAATGAAAAGAACCCTTGCTGCTCTGGCAATGCAGAGCACATCCCTGTGGAGTAATTTTGGTCTCAGCCTAGGCACTGGTTATTTAATAACTGGTGTGCAGTGACTTTTAAGGTGGAGTTAGTTAGCAATACTTTGATAACCTTTCAATTCAGTTTTAACATAGAAACCTTGCCATGTGCTGGGGATTGTGCCAGATGCTTCTCTGTATAATGTCTCCATGCATGACCTGGGGCCTGTTTTACTGTAGCCAATCCTCTCTTCAGAATAGACATATGTGCTAATGGAGGAAAGGCCCTGCCTTAACAGAGAGACATATCAATAAAATTCTCTCACTCTCCTTTCAGGAGAAATGAAGAAGCTCAAAAGGAAAAACAGAAATTGTCTTGTGATGACCCTGCTGAAAGGATTCTCCAGTTCTTGCTCCCTTTCTTTTTCTTTTTCTTTTTTTTTTCTTTTTATTTTATCTTGTTGCCCTTCAAGATGAGACAAATACTAAGAGCAGCAGTGTCAGTAATGCTCACCTATGTCTGTCTATGGATGTCACCAACAGAATGGGTAGAAGTTCAATGCAGTAATTAAACAAACTCAAAATGTAATAAATATTTCAAAAAAAAACATTCGCTTTAAATTAAAGCAATACAAAGGAGGAAGCTACTAGATAAAGAGAAATTTCAAAATGCAGCAAGACAATCAGATAATCAAAGGTACAGGTTTTTAGGTTTTTATCCAAATTGTAAATGAACAAACAGGAACATTTTCAGATGAGAACTTTTAATATCAATGAAAAATAAGGCCACACAAGGAGTTTTGCCTAGGTGTCCTGGGCAGTTCCAGCTAATTAAGGTAACAGAACATCTTTCTCATCTGGAGATGAGCACTACATCAGCTACAGGTGAAATACAGGTAGTTTGGATTTGTTTGAAATACCTTCAACCAGGGCTGGGGAGATGGTTCAATGGGTAAAGTATTTGTTGCACAAGCATGAAGACATGATTTCAGATCTTCAGATCCCCTGCTAAGATCTAGGAAAGCACGTTGGCCACATGTAGATCCAGACTTGAAAGGCAAAACCTGGGAATCCCTGGCGAAAGCTGGTTAGCAGGGCTTGAGGGAATGCTAAGCTCCGGGTTTATCAAGAGGCCCCGCATCAGTAAGCGAGTTAGACACACAGCATCAAACTCAGATCCCCGCATGTAGCCAGACACAAATGCACGTGCATACACGCACGCACGTGTGCCCACACATAAGCATGTGCGCACCATGTATACAGACTTAAAAGCTGTGGCAAAGGAGCTTGAAAGCGTTTCAGCTGAAAAAATCAAGTAGGGTTGGTAAATAACACAAGGTGATCATAATACTAAAAAAGGATCGAAGCACTGTGATGGATACCAAAATTTGGCAAGTTTATCTCTCTCTATCTCCCCCCCCTCCACCATGTGTGTATGTGTGTGTGTGTGTCTATACACATGCATAGATAGTTAGATACACAGTAGATAGTTAGTTACATAGATAGATAGATAGATAGATAGATAGATAGATAGATAGATAGATAGATAGA
>NW_026594428.1:17695466-17704570 GCF_907164565.1 Psammomys obesus
AGATAGATAGATAGATAGATAGATAGATAGATAGATAGATAGATAGAATTAGAGCAGGTTAATAAATAGTAACCGCACAGATGTCTGACTTGAGTGTGATTTTGATGGTACAGTTTGTCAAGCAATGGGAAATTAGAGGGATGGGAATAAACTATGTCCTTCAACTAGAATGTAATCAAACTTCAGATTCTGGAGACTGTGTGTTTTGAACACCATTTAACTATTTACCAACTTTTGACTGGAGACATATTGTTGTTTTTCATGTCTGTGTTTGGTGTGTGGGTATGTATTTTCTCATTTTCTCTGGGTCTTCAGAGGGAGTTCTTATCTAGAAACTTGAACTACACAGGTTACAGGAGCAGAGAGGCAATTTCCATCTCTGAAAGTTAGTAAACTCATGTATCGTTGATGAAGAAGTTTAATTGTTGTTTATTTTAAGAATACGCTACACAGAGGAAAGGACTCCAGATCTCACAAAGTCTGAATGTTAATGTAATCAGATTCTTGGGATAAAAATGTTCGAGAGCATCAAACACATTTACCCCCCCAAAAAAATTATGTTGAGGTCTTAGACTGGCTCAGCCAAACACAATGGCCAAGAATATCAGTAGATAATCTTCAGTGTTGTCCCAGAGTCTAATAAGTAAAAATTCATTGTTAAGGGCCCTGCTTCAAAGATAAATAAATGCAAATGGAGAGAATAAGAACAGCATAAAAATCCCAGCTATACACAAGAGGACAAGGAAACAGCATCTTACTGGCTGCAAGGAACATTGGAAGCATCTGTAGCCTTGAAATGAAGGTGATGTTTAAGGAAGACAGTAATGAATTGTTTTGTTTGTTTGTTTGTTTGTTTGTTTTTTGTTTTGGCACTGTGTCTTGCAGCACATTTATTTATTTTCTATTTCAGAAAAAAATGCAGCTTTTCTGGTAAGCAGCTGGTTTTTGTTTATTTTACAATAGATAGAACTGTGTAGAATGGGATTACAAGAAAGCCTAAAGTAATAGGCTTAGAAATGGCATCTCGGTTTTAATTCAGTTACTAAGTCACAGCCTTACAAACCATTATCCTCTATTGTTACACTTCAAGACTGCAGCTCCTGTGCTGCCTTTGCTCATAGTTATGGTCTTCCTGTTTCATTACCAAATCTGGGTTTGAGTTGATCTTATATGCTTTTTTGCATAGGCAAGCGTGTGTGCCTGTGTGCATGTGTGTGTGTTAAATGTTATATTCATCAGCTGCAGCAAAATTAATAATAAACCACATGAGCACTCAGTGGTATCTAGTG
Organism: Psammomys obesus; assembly: GCF_907164565.1. Taxonomy (NCBI): domain Eukaryota; kingdom Metazoa; phylum Chordata; class Mammalia; order Rodentia; family Muridae; genus Psammomys; species Psammomys obesus. The sequence goes on from NW_026594428.1 coordinate 17,696,756, forward strand.
CCAAGATATCCTGCACACTCATATTTGTATACACTGACAGAAGTGAAGGCTTTCCAGATCTTGGCTAAGCATCCCCAATTCAGGTCTTGACCCTGTGTTTCAGACAACATCCAGACCACAGCAGTGTGCAGGCATCCTGGGTCAGGGAAGAAGGGCATGTGCTTCTAGTGATGAATTGTCAGAGAGCATCTGGCAATCTATTCTGTATAGTCTCACTTCTTTTTGGCAGAATTAAGCCACCTGTCCAAGTCCAATGCCAGTGGGGCATGGAAGACTATTCCATTGAAGTGGGGAGAGGAGGCATACAGATGCTGAAAGATAATTGAATTTATCACAAAACCATTTCACCACACAATATTACACAAGCACATCATTAATTTTTCTCGCTCAATTTCTGGATAATGTCTTATATAAACACATTAGATTTATGTTTGACTCAAACATGCAAATCAATGTCCAAAAACTAAGCCCCAGGATAGACTGTAATTTGACTGACATTTTCCTAATGTAAGTCTGCTGCCTTTTCAAGATGCTTTTTGAGATGTCCCAGCCTTGCCCATCTGTACAGATCTCCCATGCAATGGCCCTTGTCTTTCTGCCCCAAGTCCATGAAGCCTGTATCCCCTCTGCTCTATCCAACTGCTTTTCTATAGCCCCATTAGACTCAGGGCACCTCACTCCTTCCCTCATGGCTAATCATAGTTTCTGGATTAGATGACACCTGCCTGTCACAGTACATGGTATCATTAATGCACAAATGCCATCTCCTCTCCACTTTTCATTGGAAGCATAATTTGAGTGTTTAAGAATGCATGTCCAAATCCTTGAGTTAGTGAATTAGTACCCTGGAAGTTGAATTTTCTCTCTTCATGTTTAGAGACACATAAACCAGCACAAGTTTGATCCCCATTCTAGTAGCTGACTAAGCCTGCATCCTGCACTCAATGACTGACTAAATATCTCTGGGCCTATATTAATGAGCCTGTGTCCCTAACTCCAGCTGTGATTTTGAGGTCAAGTGAGATAGTGACTGTAGTTTCTAATTCAATAATATGGCAGTCAAATCTCAGGAAGTGAAAATGGGTTTGATCTTTCTTCTCTTCTGAATGTGGTTCTCAAGCCACACCATAAGGATTTCAGAATCTTATTATACCAGCTGCTGGGTGTGGCCAAGGGTGGTCCAAGATACTACAGTGAATATGAGCCAAAGTTATGAATGAAAATAGAATGTCTGTTGGAAAAATGTATGTAAAACCCAGAACACTGAAGTGAAGGGCTTTAAGAACACTGCATACCGGCCTGTGTGTTAAAATGCATGCTATACAAAATTCTCCAGTTCTGTTACCCAAAGCCAAAAGTAGAGTGTGCACAATCTCTATGTTTTTGGTGTTTAAGTCATTAATTTAACCAGTTATCATGTTAAATGCGATAGAGAAAACACGGAAAATATCATCAGCATGTCCCTTAAGACACTTCTCATGAGTCTGTCTTCACTGTTCTGCTTTCGTAAGAGCATTTGTATGCTGGTTGATAGTGCACATTGGCCATCTTTTTCCAACATCCAAACCTCTACTCTTTCATTTTCTCCCTCCAGTCACTCTACATTCACTTTTTTCTTTCATATTTCATAGACACACATAGTCTTATATATCAGTATAAGATCTTGGATCCACAACTGATAGAAAGCATAAATTTTTCTTGGACCGGTTCAGCTCAAAGTGATAATCTCTGGTTGCTAGTTGCATATACTTTCTTATAAATGGCATAACTTAGCTCTTTTTCATGAATAAATAAAATGGCATATGTGTATGCGTGTTATATGTGCGTATAATGTGATATATATATATATATAAAGCATTTTTTAATTTTTATTTTATTAATTACACTTTATTCACTTTGTATTCCCTGATAAACCCCTCCCTCCTCCCCTCCCGGTCCCATCCTCCCTCCCCCTTCTTCACGCATGCCCCTCCCCAAGTCCACTGATAGGGGAGGTCCTCCTCTTCTTCCTTCTGATCTTAGTCTATCAGATCACATCGAGAATGGCTGCATTATCATCTTCTGTGGCCTGGTAAGGCTGTTCCCCCTCAGGGGGAGGCGATCAAAGAGAAGGCCAATCATATTATGTCAGAGGCAGTCGCTCTTCCCATTACTATGGAACCCACTTGGACATTAAACTGCCATGGGCTACATCTGTGCAGGCATTCTAAGGTTATCTCCATGAATTGTCCTTGCTTGGAGTATGAGTCTCTGGGAAGACCCTTGTTTTCAAATTTTCTGGTTCTGTTGCTCTCCTTGTGGGGTTCCTGTCCTCTCCAGCTCTTACTATTTCCCACTTCTTACATAAGATTCTATACACTCTGCCCAACAGTTGGCCATAATCTCAGCATTTTCTTTGATAGTTTGCAGGGCAGAGCCTTTCAGAGGCCCTGTGTGGCAGGTTCCTAGGTTGTTTCCTGTTTTCTTCTTCTTCTGATGTCCATCCTCTTTGCCTTTCAGGATGGGGACTGGGCATTTTAGTCAGGTCCTCTCTCTTGATTAGTTTCTTTAGATGTACAGATTTTACTAGATTTATCCTATCTTATATGTCTATATGAGTGAGTGTGTCTTTCTGCTTCTGGGACAGCTCACTCAAGATGATCCTTTCCAGTTCCCACCATTTACCTGCAAATTTCATGATTTCCTTGTTTTTCATTTCAGAGTACTACTCCATTGTGTAGATATACCACGATTTCTGTATTCATTCTTCAGTTGAGGGGCATCTGGGCTGTTTCCAGCTTCTGGCTATTACAAATAAAGCTGCTACAAACATGGTTGAGCAAATGTCCTTATTGTGTACTTGAGCCTCTTTTGGATATATGCCTAGGAGTGGTATGGCTGGATCTTGAGGAAGCACTATTCCTAGTTGTCTGAGAAAGCACCAGATTGATTTCCAGAGTGGTTGTACAAGTTCACATTCCCACCAGCAGTGGAGAAGGGTTCCCCTTTCTCCACAACCTCTCCAGCATGTGTTGTCACTTGAGTTTTTCATCTTGGCCATTCTGATGGGCATAAGGTAAAATCTCAGGGTCGTTTTAATTTGCATTTCCCTAATGGCTAATGAGGTTGAGCATTTCTTTAAGTGTTTCTCTGCCATTCGATATTCCTCTACAGAAAGTTCTCTGTTTAGGTCTGTTCCCCATTTTTTAATTGGATTACTTGGTTTGCTGCTTTTCAGCTTCTTTAGTTCTTTATATATACTGGATATTAGCCCTCTGTCAGATAAAGAGTTGGTGAAGATTCTTTCCCAATCTGTAGGCTGTCGTTTTGTTTTGATGACATTTTTTTAATTCATCTGTTAATTGACACTAGGCTGAACCCAAAATTTCTTATTGAGAATAGCGTTAGTCTTTAAGTGAAATAATTCTTATTGGATAACTCATGATACACATTTTAATGCCTTAAATATTTATATCATAATAAAATTGATCAATGAGCTTATGAAAAATATTTATTGTTAAGTCAGGGAGAGTTAAGTGAGGTTCTTAAAAATCCCAAAGCTTAATCTAGTTATAATTGTTGATCCAATGGCCACCATAGTAACCATAGTCAGTTCCTCCCTCCTTTAGATGCCATCTCTTAGACAAAGAGCAGAAGAGAAACTTCCTTTGTCTTAGAGGCTGAAGTGAGGGAAAAGATAGCCCCAGCCTTAATCACTGGTAACAAAATGAAACTCTGATCTGAACAGAAATCTGGAAATAGAATTTTCAGACCTTTTGATCAGGATAATAAATTTTCCTGTTACTGCCTTAATGGTACCATAGGAAAAACTTTCATATGCCCAAGTCCTGTAAAACAGAACATTTTTCCATTTTTGAAATGGATGTTTTCTAGAAAGTGATATATTGACATTTGGAAAAGAATTACTTCATATCAATAAGTCTCCTTTGAAACCTGTCAGAAATAGTGGGGGAGTCCAAGTAAGAAGCCATGATGTGATGGTGTCGCTTGTTCTGATGTTCTCAAGGTCCTTTCACTTGGCTAGCCTACAGTGAATGGGACTGTCCTGAGTTTATGCCTCACAGAACAGCTGCTGAGAAGTGGTAGTACGTCTTTAGAAAAATATTTATTTCACATCAAAATTTTCTTCTAATTATACTTACAGTTTTGGTTTTTGAGCCATGTGATGATATACATTTGTAGACTATCTCTTTGCAAATAAAACATGCCAAAACAGTTCAGTCAAATTGGGCTTCTGAAAGCATTTGCTCCCAAAAACTTGTTTCTTTCTATGTGTGTGAACTGAAATGATGCAACAGGTTTGTCTGTGTAACAGCCGAGTCCATCTCCAGAGGCAGGAGAATTTTATTGCATCACATGACCTCTTATTGATGACTGTAGTGATTCTCCAGCAGAAGGCTTAGAATCTTGCTTATCAGGATATTTTGAAATCCAATGTGTTGTTATGGATTATAAAGAAATCTTTTTTCCCCCAAAAGGTAGATACTGAATTAACAAGTCTTTAAATTGATTTTGTCTTCCTTAAATCTGAACTTTACCATAGGCTGCATGTAAATGTTTGTAAATCACTGTACTATTTGACAACTTTTTAAGTTTTAAATGTGTATTTCAATTATATATTTTTAAATGATTGGCATCAGAAGTGGAAACAGTACAGGGCCTGTTGTGCTGGCATGAGTACCTGAGTTTGGATTCTCAACACTCACATAAGATCTGTGTGTGGCTCTATGTCCATGTGCCTGTAGAGGTGTGTACCCCAGCACCGGAGGAATAGAGGGATAGGCTGAACCTTGGTGGGGGTAGGGCTGCTTGTTATCCAGTCTAGTGGAAAACACAATCCCCAGGTTCAGTGAGCAATCCATTAATAAGAAATAAAATGTAACAAAAGTAACAGATGCTCAAAGTCAAGCTCTAGTCTCTACATATGTGACATGTTTATACATGTGCAACCCACACACATGTGTACATATACATGCATAATATATATATATATATATATTTATATATATATATATATACTACTTCTACACATACAGCACATAAATTATAATTCTAAGTTATCTAAATTGCATTCCTCTGTCTTTCCTAGATTAGAGATTTTCAATTTCTTAACCTTTGTTCCCTTATTAAGTGAACTTATCACAAATCACTGATACCAAATGAGCAGTGTTTCTTAGAATAATAGACTGCCCTCTTGAAACAAGGCAGTAAATTAAAGCTCACTAATCAAAGCCTGAAAACAGTCGTTCTGTTTCACGGGTCCCATTTCTGTTGGTGTTTAGAGAAAACTAAAGTTGAGGTCTCAAGGCAGCAGCTCTTGACAACACTGTGCTTTGACATATAAAATATAAACTGCTGTAAATCACCTCTAGGCAATTAATCAGCTCGAATAATATAGCAATATTATATGTGTCTGAGTTTTGCAAAGATATATAGTGAATAAAGATGTTTATAAGAGCACAATTAATGTTAAAGTTAATATATCTCCCTTTTTAAAAAAGATTTATTATATGTATGGAGTTCTGCCTGCATGGACACCTGCCCACCAGCAGAGGGCACCAGATCTCATTATAGATGGTTGTATTGGTGTGCTGGGATTTGAACTCAGGACCACTGGAAGAGCAGCTGGTGCTTTTCACCACTGAGCTGTCCCTTCAGCCCCCTAATATATCTCTTTAAGTCATTAAATTATTAAAACATACATCTACATGGGACTTGTAAGGCCAGGCATGCTTACATCCTTTGAAAGAGGTCTTCGCACAGCCTTGATGTCAAATTTCTAGTAGTTTTTATTTTTCTAAGGGCTAATTTTAAGTGTGGTACATGCTCTGACCTCCATTCCCTCTCAGTCTTCCTAAGACTTAACCCTAAGATTTAATTGATTGTGGTTCATATTACTGGCAAACTCCCTTCCTCTTTTCCTCCCTTTCTCCCTCCCTCTGTTTCATCTTCTCTCCCCATGTCTCTCTCTTTCTCTTGTGTATGTGCATGTGTCGGCCATATATCAGCCTCTATTGCTGTGATGATACACCATGATCAAGACAACTTATAAATGAAAGCACTTGATTTGAGGCTCATGGTTCCATTAGAGTTTATGACCATCATGGCCTGGAGCATGGCAGCAGGCAGATAGGTGTGATATTGAAGCAGTAGCTGAGTGCTTACCTCTTGAGACACAACCACAAGGCAAAGAGAACTGACTAGAAATGCCAGGAGCTTGTAAAACCTTAAAGCTCACTCCTAGTGACACACTTCCTCCAACAAGACCTCAGCTCCTAGTCCTTGCCAAAGGATGCTGCCTACTCCCCAGTAGGACCAAGCATGCAAATATGTGAGCATCTGGGGCCGTTCTCATTCAGACCACCACGGGGGTTGATCCTTTCACTGTCTTAGAGCTCAAGTAGGCTACTCTAGCTAGCCAGTAAACACAAGAGCTTCTGTCTCTCCCTCTGGAGATGCACATCACCATACCTGACTTTCTTTCTACTGTGAGTCTGGGGCATCCAACATGTTTGCATTGGAACCTTCTTACCAATTGAGCTATCACCCATCTCTTACACTAATATGATTTTAAAAATCAGTCTCTTTCCAAATGACAAGTCTGAATGTGACCATCTAAGCACCTGGACAAAGGACACAGGGATTATGAACCATCACCTAGTATTTGTAAAGCTATTACATGAACGATTCATGTACATTTAGTACAGACTTGATATTAGTCACTTTTGTATTTTCATAAGGGAAAAAGTCTCTGATTGGAGAAAGAAAGTCTAGATGCTGATATAGATGTAGATGAAATTCAGCTCACAGGAAGGATTGTATATGCAGACATCTGCACAATTATCACCAGATACATTTGATATTTATAAATATGTATGCCATACCCACACTTTTGAATAAAACTTTTTCTTAAGCCAAGACCCCAAGGAAGAGAAGAATGCAAAACATTCTATACTGGGAAGCACACTAATTCAGAAGCTCGTTCCTCAAATGACATTAACACTGGATTATGTTTTCACCCCTTCATCCTTGGTGATCTTCTCCAAGGGCAACCAGAAAAGTGCATGTTTCCCTGTCCACCTTACTGCATGTAGAGGTTATGAAAATGATAGGGGCAAGCATGGCTTATTGACACTGTGCACCATGCACAGAAGGTGTGCGAGAGAATAGATATGTTATGGAATCTGAGGTTAACACTGAAGTGTTAAAACTGGTTCCCACCTCACCCATGAAGATACCCAGTAGCTGAATCTGTGATTCTTCACATTGCAAAGGTTATGATAATCTTTGACAGCTGTCCTTGTTCTTTTTGAAAATATTTTTGCTAAGCAAGTTCTCATGCATGAAATTGTGGTGGCTTAGTGACAGCAGAGTGTCTAGAGAACCAAATGTTCGATGGTAATTAGAAAGAAAGCATCACACATAGTTGCTGAGTCGTTGGATTCTGTCTAAAATACGTTACTTAAAACTTTGAGCTCTGCCGGGAAATTTTATTTGTCGCTTTAGTATCCTTCTATGAGGTCCTGCTCTGACAGAGAGCAGTTCATGTGCAGAGGAAGTTGTAAAGATAGGTGCTATGGAGCCTTTGGTCTTTATAGAACAGGGAAGGGACTCACTGCTCTGCACTCCTGTGTCTTGGGGTACAGGACAATGTTAAGATTTTCATGTCTTGAACGAGAAGATGACTCAGTAAATAAAAGTAAAATGCTGCCATGCTACCATGAGGACTGGCTTGCAAATCCATTAGACACTTGTAAGTGCTGGGCAGGTGTGGAGGTGCACTTGAGATGGAGATAAAGGATCCCTTGAAAAAAG
>NW_026594428.1:17704580-17704994 GCF_907164565.1 Psammomys obesus
CCTACATGAAGATGTATATGTGTATATGTATATGTACACATATACATGCATGCATGTCCATAAAACACATGAGCATACATACATTCATAGAAACCATACACACATTAAAAAACTAAAACAAATGTTTGGAATCTAGAGCCTGCCTGCCTGGGTCAGGATACCAGCTATGCCTTGTCCTAGGTTTCAGACACGGAATGTCTTATTTAATAACCTCTCAGTGCTTAACTCCTAGTGTAGTTGAGAGGCAATAATGGGATAATGTATGGAAGGCGGCTGAGGTAGGGCTTAGAGTAGAGAAAATGCTATTTAACTGTTTGCACTTATTACAGTAAATGTCCCATTGAACACCACAAATTCTGTTGACATAACACACACACACACACACACACACACACACACACACACACACACACA
>NW_026594428.1:17705004-17714342 GCF_907164565.1 Psammomys obesus
CACACACACACACACACACACACACACACACACACACACACACACACGAACCTGGGCACTTCCACGTGGTGCTAAAGGAGCAGCCTAGTACTATGATAGCTGGATCCTAGGGAGTAATAGTAATAGCAGGACTTCGTAATGCTCTGGGGTTTTAACTGCTCAGCCTTATAAAAATTCATTCTGCCTCCTCAAAATCTGAAAATTGCTAATCACATTCATGACTTTTTGATTTCTTAATCATAATTACAGCTTCCGTCATAAGCAGTCTCATGTTTTTATTTTAATGCACATTTATTTTGCATATTTTATTCCAAGGACAGGGCTTACTAAAACTTAGGCTAGGTTTTTGATAAACTGGCAGTTATACATCCTGATATGTTTATTTTCATTTGCTAATGTGAGCATTCAGACTGAGTAAACAAGGAAAAGACAAAAAGAAAAGTGTATATGAGTATGTTTCAGTGAGTGTTGGGGGTAAGTGTGAGTGTGTATATGTGTATCTGTAAAGCGTTTACTCTTTTTTATTTTTTTTTTCTAAGATCAATTCTTGTCAGGGAAAAAATGTAGACTGTAAAACTCAAAATGAGGTGGTTTGAGATATGAAATATCTCTGTCTGGCATGTTGTAGATATGTTAGAGTTTGTAATTACTACCTGATCTATGTTTGCCAAAACCAAATGGACAGGAAACTTGCATTTAATTCCCAAAGCTTTGAAAACAATTAGTAGCATGGTGAGTAAACTTTATCTGGTTCTTAAGTTATGTGTTATGAATATCATAGTAAAAATGAAATGTGTTCCTCAACTATGTTATCATTTCTTATCAGGTAAAGCAGTTTTGTACCCTTTTAAAAAATTCTTTGACTCTGAAATATTCAGTGTCAACTGAAAAAACTCTCACCAATTAATATTCTCTAAAATGCTGGTGATTAATTGCCAGTAGTTCTTTGTATAGGGATGGGGCCCTGAAACATCTTCTCCCTTTCGTATTAACATGTCCATTATTATTGCCATTGTTCTGATGTTTTCTGTGCAGCCTCTTCTAGGAGCAACTAAACAAGAAAATACAATTCAAAGTTCTCTGTAGCACATGACATGTAATATGTCATGTGGCAACACCAAAAAGTGTGAAATAGAGATGATAAATGGCTAAGATTGTGCCTTACCTTGAGATTTGCCTTTGATTCTAGGATGAATTCACATTCCAGATTGTATGTTTCTTCCCTGTTAGCTGGGCTGGGAAGATGTTGAGATGGCTGCAGAAGTCTCTCTAGAATATGGGTGTGGTCCATTAGCAGAGCAGGTGGAGACACAAGGAACTGGCACAGCAAACTAGGCCTAGAACAAGATTTACAGGCAGTCTCCCTGGCATTCACTGCGTTCTCATTTCACACACAGCTGTGCCTGCAGATGATAAAATCCCTTCCTGATAACAAATCTAGATTTTAAAAAAGACTATAAATAAAACGAATGACAAGTGAATATGTATCAGGACACCTCAGTGAGTAAGCACAGAGAATAAATTCATGCAACTGTAAAAGTGATATGGGCAGGTGTGTCAATCAGTACATTATTACCCATTACCTTATGTCTTCATATTTGGCCACATGATCCAAAATGTGTCCAAAAATGCATTGTTTCATTTCACTGCAAGAAAGCAGACGTATGCACTGAAAAGATCCTCTGTTTAAATGTTTATTCTTCTTCTGTGATTGTCAGATCATTCATTTTGTGCTTTTTTTATTTTTTAACTTTGTGAAAGGGAAGACAGTTGATAACTCAAGAAATTCAAATAAACTAATAAATTTAGTCGTAGTTTATATCGTGTAAGTTTTATCTATGAATCTGATCCCTGTGTTTGAAAGTGAGAGGTGACATGGAGAACTGGAACAGAAGCTTCACCAATAAGAATGCAAGGATGACTGGTGAGCTCATGGACAGATGCTGAGCAGCATCAGAGCTCAGGGAAGTAGCAGCCTCACATCATCCCACCTAGCACCATGGCTGCACACTAGCTGCAAACTCATACCAGAGCATAAAGAGACTAAAACTCTTACTGCTGGAGGAAATTAAAAAAAAATGCTGTGAGTCTTGACAAACAAGTTGGTGATTTCTTACAAAGGTACACTCACCTGGGAACTTATATCATCACCTGTGGGCATCTGTGCTACACAAATGAAAAAGTGAGTTGTAGCAGATCCTTATGGATTAGCTTTGCTTGCTTTCTCTCAGTGTTGAAGAAAGCAAGTCCAACCTTTTAAGGCTTAAATAATGTCATCCACATCATAGGACATGCCTCTACCATAAAAGGACCACCTGTTGATGCACGCTGCAACCTCAAGGAATTTTAGCATCACCCTAGCCCCGAAGAAGATGTGTGTATGATCACCCTGCAGCCTTCTTCAGGGGTGACATCTCAGTGTTGACAAGAGCGTCTGTGGTTGGCAGAGGCTATGAGAATGGTCAAAGAAGGAACGAGACAAGGTTTAAGTGAGGCAGAGAACACACATACATTAAAATTTATAGAACTGTATAAGACAAATAGGAATATCACTTAAATGATGAAGTATTTAAAAGTATTTTTTTTCTTTTCAATATATTCGCATCTAAGCTATTTAAAAATCTGAATTCTTCTTAGGAAAAGATATGCCAGTGAAAATTAAAAAAAAAAAACTGAAGTGTTTTATAAAGTCATGTTCTTGGATAGCCTTTTCCTTTTCAGTCTTGTGGGAAAAAGAGAGAACCACAGCTGGGCAGTGTTTTCTTTTGATGGGCGAATACAGTGTGCAGTTAGATGGACATCTTCATTTCAGTAACTAAATAGTTATCTTGTGAGTATTTAAATCTGCATAAAAGCACATCAGGACCATAGGTTCATACATTATATTGCTTAAAGGAAGGCTGTCTGTATAACAGTTAATTTCAAGAAGCACTGATGCAAGCTTATGAATAGTATGTGAACAAAAGACAGCCCAGAAATCAGGTGAAAATTGAGAAAACTGAATAGATTGCTGTTGTGGAGATTTATCACCCATTTATATCATATGCAGCAGAAGAGAACATGTTATGTGGTGAAAATAACTATCTGACCAAATGCTTAATTTGAATAAAATAATCTTCTTTTCCTGAAAATCGAAGAGAATATTAGATCAAGAATGTTGACTCTTTAAATGGAGCTATGTATGTATGAATTATTATACCATCCAACTAAAATGCAGAGCAGGCAAGAGAAACCTAGACTGTATTTTGTAAAAAATAAAATCTAATAGTTAAATAAAGGGAGAAATAAAAGACCTGGAGGGAACAGGAGCTCCACAAAAAGAGCAACAGAACCAAAAATTCTACACACAGGGGTCTTTTCTGAGACTGATACTTCAACCAAGGATCATGCATGGGGATAACCTAGAACCCCTGCACAGATGTTGCCCATGGCAGCTCAGTATCCAAATGGGTACCCTAGTAACGGGAACAGGGGCTGTCTCTGACATGAACTCAGTGGCTGTTCTCTGATCACCTCCACCTGCGGGGAGCAGCCTTGCCAGGCCACAGAGAAAGAGGATGCAGCCAGTCCTGATGAGACCTGATAGGCTAAGGTCAGATGGAAGGGGAGGAGGACCTCCCCTATCAGAGGACTTGGAGAGGTACATGGGAGGAGATGAGGGAGGGAGCTACAGCTGGGATACAAAGTGAATAAATTATAAATAATAAAAAATATATATAAAGGTGACAATAAAAAAGAAAGAATAAATCCAAACAAATATTAGGTCTAATTTTACCCCTGTTAAATTATGTCCAGCATCATCATTTATAGCTTCAGTTCAGTATTTGACCATGTATAGTTCAATAAGGAAAGTAAAATCTCACTGGCATGCAAGCAAATAAAAATAGTTAACACATTTCATATTTTAATGGAGCAAAAGTTGTTTTATATGAACATAAATATGGATATTAAAAGAAGTTAGTGATTTTACATATTGTACAGTTTGAGGTTATTGCTATGTATGTCAATTGCTGGTAAAGCCTGTGGGTAGTCTAAACCATGTTTCAACTACTTTTATGGTTATTTATTTCTCATTTGGGTTTTACTAGTCTCAAGTGGGCTGATCTTGCTGAGGTATACTTTCAATATTGTATGAGACAGTCATTCATTTTCCTTCTAACATGAAAACACCATGCTTTTATAACCATAGGCTGAATGTATTTTTTTTTTTATTAGTAAGTAATGTGACTTACTAAGTCTGCATGTGCTCCCGATGTCAGCTGGAATCCTACACATCCCTATCCGCTCAAGTGTCTGCATCAGCCTTAACCACAAGGTACTTGAGATATTGTTTTAAAAGATGCTTAGTTAGGCTTTCTTTTGTTAAAGCAAGTATGTAGGTCATCTGCAAGTGTGCAGATGTTAGCTTCATCTAGACTTGGTTTTTCAAGTAGAAAGAGAATCCATATAGATCAGGAAAGTGCATCGAATATCAAAAACACATATACACATGCACACACACACACACAAACATGCACACTTTGGGTACAAGTGGTATTTTAAGAGTACTGTGTCTTTCCACTCAGCAATAAAATCTCTTGTTTCCTGAGTGCATAGAATCTTTACTAACAATAAAAAAATAATTTAATTCTAAATTACTTTTTTCCTTTGCTGTTGAATCCATTCAGGAAATGTTACAGTATGCAAGCCTGTTGAGAAGTTTTTACTCTGTGATGTCCTTTTGGAGCCATTTAACAAATATTACTTTTCTGATGTATGCCACACCATTTTCTATTAAAATGGTTTTTGGGATAGGGGTTCTTAAAGATTTCCTTAGTTCGTATTTTTGATTCTCTTAGGCATCCACGGAAATCAAGTATTAAAAAAAAAAAAAAAAAAAAAAAAGGAAGTGTTTAACATGCTTCACCCTTACAGCTCACTTAGAATATTTTGGTAAGATCTTGAACAGCGGCAGACTGTCAGTGAATGTTAGGATAGAGGCACCGGAACAAGCTTAGTGAACTCTGCTCTTCACTGCTGAACCGGAACAGGTTTGCTGGGTTAACCTTATTCTTCACTATTTCTAATCATTTCTAGGTTGGCACAAAGGCTATGAGATTGATGCTCACATTTCCAAGGCACACTGTGTTTGTGTTTGTCCCCTTCTTCTGTCTTCACCTCCTCCTGCAGCTCCCCTTCCACTGGCTACAAACATCCCTTATGCTTTGCACTCTCTGCATTTGTTTCCTGGAAAAAATGACTTCTGTGTGTCCAGGGATATAATACACTTCACTGTAATCAAAAATAGCTGGACTGTGGACTTTTCTTAGTAAGCTGATATGTGTTGGTTAATACATGTAGTGTATAGAAGACTGTGGGTTTAAATTTCCAATCTACCTTTAACTCGGTATCATCTTGTGCCCTTTGCTTCTTCTTAAAAAAACAAAAACAAAACTTGTGGTTTTTGTAGTACAGTCAACAAGAACAGCAACATCTGTCGCTTCTAGGTTCAATGAAGATCGCATGGGGTAATATATGAAAACCCCAAGGTTTGCTTCGTGACACTGTTCAGTAAACATTATCTGTCATTGTGATCTCTGATGTGATTATCTTGAAATTGCATCTCACTCTAAACCCCACCCTCCTGATGCTTCAGATACTTTTTTTTTTAAATGATCCTCTAAATCTCTCCGGTTATACAAAGTCTGACACATATTCTGGCCCTCGCTTCCATCGTCTGTAGTGTTACCAATTAGACTATTAACTCTTGAACACACTACATTTCTGTTGACGTCTTAAAACTCATAAGCTACCAAAGAGACACACAGTGTATTTTATGACTGCCCTGCAAAACTTCCTTACCTTCTCTTCTTTTTCTTTTCTAGGTTCTGATTCTTAAATTTGTTGGTGAAACTCAGTTTGCTCCTCTATATACCAACTGATTGTGGTCAAATTTAACCTACAAGAAAAAGCTACCTTTTAAGCCAGAGTTCATATTATAAATGAATCTCAAAATGAAAAATATACCCTCTAAACACATATTTATCTTTTTTAATAAAATTATTTTTTAACTTTTATTAATTACACTTTATTCACTTTGTATCCCCCCATAAGCCCCTCCCTCCTCCTCTCCCAATCCTATCTTCCCTCCCTCTTATTCACGCATGCCCCTCCTCAAGTACACTGTTAGGGGAGGTCCCCCTCTCCTTCCTTCTGATCTTAGTCTATCAGATCTCATCAGGAATGGCTGAATTGTTATATTCTGTGGCCTGGTAAGGTTGTTCCCCCCTCAGGGGGAGGTGATCAAAGAGCAGGCCAATCAGATTATGTCAGAGGCAGTCCCTCTTCCCATTACTATGTAACCCACTTGGACACTGAACTGCCATGGGCTACATCTGTGCAGGGGTTCTAGGTTATCTCCATGCATGATACATGATTGGAGTATGAGTCTCTGGGAAGACCCCTGTGTTCAAATTTTCTGGTTCTGTTGCTCTCCTTGTGGGGTTCCTGTCCTCTCTAGATCTTATTATTTCCCACTTCTTACATATGATTCCATGCACTTTGCCCAACAGTTGGCCATAAGTTTCAGCGTCTGCTTTGGTAGTCTGCAGGGCAGAGCCTTTCAGAGGCCCTCTGTGGCAGGTTCCTAGCTTGTTTCCTGTTTTCTTCTTCTTCTGGTGTCCATCCTCTTTGCCTTTTGGGATGGGGACTGGGCATTTTAGTCAGGGTCCTCTCTCTTGATTAGTTTCTTTAGATGTACAGATTTTAGTAGGTTTATCCTATATTATGTGTCTATATGCGTGAGTATATACCATGTGTGTCTTTCTGCTTCTGGGACAGCTCACTCAGGATGATCCTTTCCAGGTCCCCCCATTTACCTGCAAATTTCATGATTTCCTTATTTTTCATTGCTGAGTAGTATTCCATTGTGTAGATGTACCAAGATGAAAAACTCAAGTGACAAGACATGCTGGGAGAGGTTGTGGAGAAAGGGGAACCCTCTTCCACTGTTGGTGGGAATGTAAACTAGTACAACCACTCTGGAAATCAATCTGGCGCTTTCTCAGACAACTAGGAATAGCACTTCCTCAAGATCCAGCCATACCACTCCTAGGCATATATCCAAAAGAGGCTCAAGTACACAATAAGGACATTTGCTCAACCATGTTTGTAGCACCTTTATTTGTAATAGCCAGAACCTGGAATCAGCCCAGATGCCCCTCAACTGAAGAATGGATGCAGAAATTGTGGTACCCATATTTATCTTTAATCAAAGAAATGACTTTATAGTTGGCTATGAAGAATTAAATGAAAAAATAAATTATTGTGTGGTGAGTGTGACTTAAAAAATCAAAGCCAAAGCAAACATGGCGTGTAGAAAGTAGTTGATCTTAGGGACATTTCCCCGGGATATGCTAGGAATTCAAGAATGTTCTCTGCAGAGTTAATCTGTTGTCTTTCCTTTTGAGTAAACTGAGTAAATGATAGGCAAGTTCCAGTGCACACAGCTTGTTCCCACAACAGGCCAACCTAACGTTATTTGTCACTTCTCTATAACTACATCCTCTGTGACATCACACGTGATAGACATTCACCAGCTCTTACATCAGTATCATGGTGGGTCTAAGGCTGGGTAGGATATCTGCAAACCATGTTTGGAGCCAGGTCCAATTATATATCACATTGTAATAGAGCATTTCGTCTCTGTGAAGTAGGGATGAGGTAGTAAAGAAGCAGAACTCTTGGTTAAAGCTCTGATATCCAATGAGAGTTCTCAGGTTGACTGGAAGACAGTGTGTCTGTCTGTGTGTGTGTGTGCCTGCATACTCATGGGCACTTATATATGTATAGGTATGGAGATGGAGATACTTGTAGTTAGGGCTAAAAAAATGTGAAAGAACTTGGTGTGTTTGTGGAATATGAAGTGGTTCTAGTTTGGCTCCTAAAGCTTTGGGCATGAGGTAGAATTGCAACTGGAAAGCCTGACAGGGTGAAATCCAGCATGTGGCACCAACAAATGCGTGCTACCATGCTGACTCCACTGGCTCTGGTCTCTTTTCCTACAGTTCGTTTTTGTGTACATGCTCAAGGCTCTCTGCGTGATTCACTGTATTTTATTGCAAGATATACACTGCATCATTGAGCCCCAGGACCAAGGTCCTGACTTTGGAGGAGCTTAGGGAGATCACAAGCATCATCCATGAATGAAGTAGAAATTGGAATAGAAACCAAGGTTATGAGCTTCATTGAAAGTCATAAATTTCCCATTTTTTAAAACATTAGGCAACAAACTGAAGCACTGATCCCAGTTGGATCCGCTCCAGCTTTAAATGCCATCCACTTTCTGCCAGCTGCCAACGCTGATCTCCTGCACAGAATTCTTAAAAACTGTCTCCCATGTTTGCCAGGATGTTACAGGATAGCTTGTGCTCAGCCCACAGAAAAGTGAACCTCGCTATTACCCATGCAAGACTTTGTCTTCTGTGCTCAGCATTCTGGCCAGGTGACGGCAAATTTCAAACTTTCTTGAGCATAGATGTTAAAACTGGGTGTTGTCTTTAAGTGATAGCATTTTATCTTGTAGCTTGTTCAGTTAGAACAAGGCAGAGCCACTTTGTGCCTCCTCTGTTGCCAGCTTTATCCTCCGTTCACCATGTTTTTGTGCCCAGCTTTCACACCGCACACTTCTCTCAAAAGCAGCCAAGGAGAGACTGTCGATGCAGTCGAACCAAGCTGTTCTCTGACCTAGTCAAACTAAGTTGCCCTTTGACTATTGTCCATCTTGGGGAAAAGACTCTCTTCAAAATGGCCTCCAAGACCCTAAACACTGTGCCTTCTTATTTTATTTGCCTTCTGACACTGTTTTCTCTACCCATACCTTCTGCTTCTCCCCCACTCCCTGATTCTGCTTCAGCATCCTGCTCTCATGTCTCTTTCTGAATAGTACACTTAACCTCCAGCATCACTGGTGAGAATTTTCCTTCCATACTGACATCATCTCCTTGTTTTATCTCCATTTTTTAAATTGCTTCTTGGGAAAGACTTTTATATTATCTGATCAACTGAATTAAAACAAGGTTTTGTCTCTGTTAGCCATTCTTGCTTTGTGTTCCACCCTAGCACTTTTCTTTGTTTTACACATATCTATCTAGGCACCCCCCATTACACCGTTTTCACCAAGGAACTGGGGTTCTTTATTCATTATTCCATGTTCATTATCCAAAAGGCACTCAGTATTTCTTTGTTTAATGAAGGAGTATAGACATATATTCCAGAAACTCCCTAGTCACTAAATTGTTATTTAGGGGAATTATAGATAGATAGATAGATAGATAGATAGATAGATAGATAGATAGATA
>NW_026594428.1:17714352-17737113 GCF_907164565.1 Psammomys obesus
ATAGATAGATAGATAGATAGATAGATAGATAGATAGATAGATAGATAGATAGATAGATATGTACATATTTAAATTACATATGTAATATGATTAAGAGCTTGTGCTTTGGAAACCTGTTATCCTGACATCGTCTATGATGAGAGATATGTATATGAAGATATACTATGTATCATGGGTATAAACCTCTCAGATGGTAGAGCTGCCAGAAAGATGTGATGAATGGCAGTCTGCAAACAAAGTGCCCTGGGAAACCACAGAATGCCAGTTCTTGTCATATTGAGGTCAGTGCCGTGGCGTCCAGAGTTCATGCATGGGTCTGAGCTTCAATAGCGAGAGAACGTTAAACTTTTCAATAGCTTTTGTACTGATACAAAGATATGTGCCTCAGACCCAGAAAAGCACCAGCAAGGGGCCAGGCACTTTCTTCCTGACCTCAAGGCTTCCTTCTGTGTTTTAAACTTTGCAATCAAAAGACTATGCAAAGTAATTTAAAAAAAAAACAGCATAGTTTAAAAACCTCTCTGGATGCTATGCTCTGGTTTGAGAGTTTCTTTTTCATTGGCTGTCCAAGTTTCTATGTGTGACCTGTAGGCAGGAATGCATGTCATATTTCAACCCAGTCTATTTAAAAATGACAGTTAAAAGCAAACAAGACCGAGTCCTCTTTGTGTGAGATGCTCAAAAATTGTCTTTCAGCTTAGTTTTGTTTAATCATTTGTATTTTTGGTGTCTGTTCATAAACACAGGATAAGAGTTGGACAGATAAGAAATTCATCAAAAGCTAATCTAGCTAGCCCAATTGTTCTGGGGTCTAATACCGCCACTTCCAGAACATCGAGAGTCACATCCTTCACTGGCACTTACATGAGCTCTGGATCCCTGGGTTCCAGTCCTCACGTTTTAACACTCAGCATTCTCCCTAGCTCTGTCACTCCTGTTTAGATAGCAGTGCAATTTTAAAAGAGGTGAACACATGCACAGTCTGTATATGATGCCTCCCAACTCTTCAAAAGTAAGTGCATTTTTAATAGTTGGGCTTAAACTCCACTGAGTCTGAACTATTTCTACATTTACAACTAATTGCATTGATGGCTAACACTGCTTTCGGATGCTTGGTACTCAGAAACCATTGCATTCCAGGAGACCAGGGGTTAAAATGCATAATTAATGTAGGTCAGTGATTAGCCCGACCATCTAGGGAAAGGGTGGCATATGTCTTTGGGATGTAATGAAGCAGCAATATGCCTGATTTAGGGCAATCTTAAGAGTAAAGCTGTTTCCTATGCTTCACATAAATGAACAGATGGATCTGGTGTGATACATTGTGACAAAGCACTCTGGAAGCCTACTGCTTGGAAGGCTGAAAAGCCACTTCTCCAGTAGTCCCTGCCTCCCAGAGCCACACTGTCAAGTTTCACAGGCCTCAGGAAGGAAATGAAAGCACTTTACAGGAGTGCAGGGGACATGGGCAATTTTGAGCCATGAGTAAAATGCAAGATGTTACATTCAATCAACTGTGTGATAAAAACCACTTTGGTAAAATAGATATCAAATTCATTGGTCCCCCAAGCACAGCAATGGGAATAGGCCCATGGTAAAGTGGATACAGGTTGATAAAATAAAGTGGGAAATTGGTAAAAAGGAATTGCAGAATTCTACAAAACAGAAGAAAAATATGCAGACACAAATGCATGTATGTGTGTGCTCACACAGACACACGGTTAGGCCAGACCTACATGTGATTCCTACATATTAAAAACACTCTTACTGACTAGGTTATTGAAGACCATTTGGCTTTTACCACAGTCACACAGTCCCTGATCTTTGAGTAAATTCGTAATAGCCTCACTCAAAGCTGAATGACTTCTGACATTTAGCTCAGTGTTTGATATCCTTATCCCCGACTTTTTATTAGAAAGAGTAAATGCCACAATTCATGAAAGAGAGTCTTCATAAATCAGTATAAAATGGTGGAAGGGTAAAGTGTGTAATGGTATTGTAGGGGTGTAAAGATAGGTGAAGCATGTTCAGTCCCAGAAAGTTTTCCTTAGGTGGAATCAGAGTTATGGTTTGAAGCTGAAGAGTGACTGAATGTCTCATGTGTTTGCAAGTCTGGTGCTGCACCCGGTTACATACACTGCTGAGTCACTGGGTGAGGCCTTTGAAGGTATCAGCTCAGATCTGCTATTGGCCCTATTTCCCCCCTCTCTGCCTACTGTGTGTGACTGGTTGTCTCATCCCTTGGCTTACATGATTAATCTCCTGCACCCACTGTGCATTCTCCTTCCTGATAGACAGAAGAAACCCTTGTAAAACCCTGAGTCAGAATAAATCCAGTGAGCTGCTTCTGCCGAGCTGTTTATCCAAGTAACGAGGAAAGTGATGAAGAATACAGCCTATATTCCTAACTAACAAAGCTGAAAAAAGTGAAATAAAGGTGCCATAGTGGTGAGAGTTAATTGTGGTTCATGGGAGTTAATTACCATGATAACTGCAGAATAAATCATTATCCACTAGTAAAGCAGTGAGATATAAAGATCTGCCTACAGAGCAAAGGCATAAATTCACAACACAGGCATTCGGTGGGTCTTCCTGACTTTTACTTTCTTCCAGCTCATTAAGAACAAAATCGTTACATCAGGCCTATTATTTCTGTCATCAGATATTTCTAATAGTGAGTTCCCCAATTTCCAACGTTAAGGCCCGACTTTAAGCAATTCACGGTTAACTGAGATCCATTCATCCCCTTATGGCAGTTTTATAATTTAGTAAAAGGAGCAGGCAAATATAAAAACTACACACATAGCCATCATTTCGGTGTTGCTTTTTCCATAGGCATTATTAAAACGTCTGACTTTTGGAGCTGAAAGGTGACATGATGGCTAAGAGCACTCTCTGCTCTCACGAAGGACATAGGTTTGGATCCCAGGCCCCACACGGAGGCTTGCAACTGCCTCTAACTCTAGTTCTATGAAATATAATGCTGTCTTCTGCCTGCTGTGGGCTCAGGATGTGCACAAGGTCCACAGATATACATGGGAACACTCACAGATATTCATAAAATAATACAAATTAATATTTTTAAAATAAATAAGTTATTTTTATATTGCACTTTACAATGTTTTGAGCTATATGTTAACTTAATTATCATGTGAGGTTAGTGTATGTCTCTTGTATTGATAAATGATTGTCTTTAGGCAGGGTCCCCTACTGGATATGGAATAGTTGTTACAATCACAGAAAAAGCATCTTGTGATCACATGGGGGAAGATGGTTGGTTGCATGACTATTTGGCATTTTTATAGGTCAAGATCTCTCGTCATCTCTGCCTTACTTTGAAAGTGGTGTTACTGCTAAGTTTCCCAGCACAACGGAACCTGCCTTCCACTCTGCTAAATACATGAATAATAATTCCTCTCTTTCATTGTTATTCAGAAGTTTGATTGTAATTGTACATAGAGCTCACATGGCATGTTGCCTGGCACATGCTAAATTGTCTGAGTAATTATAGGTGAGCACGGAAGGGTCAGGGGAATTCAGAAGCATCCTGAAATTCTGAGAAGTCGTTAATAATGCAGGGCTATTGACAGAGTTCCAAGTCCTTCAATAGATTTTCTAAGTTAATTAATCTCCCGAATCGTCTACTTTAAGTCCAGTTATGTTTAGCAACATAAACTCATCTACTGTTTTCCTTTACGTAAATATAAGACATAAAATGCCTGTGGCAACCCTACTTTGAATATAGAAAATCAAATTTTCATTTTATGGGTTTCTGCCCTCTAGTATCAGCTGATTCTTTCATCCCTGAGCCACATTAGAATATATCATCTGCTTAGACATATGTCTCCTTTTTTTTTTTTTTGAGCTGAAGTCAATGTTTTTTTTCTTCTTTTTTTCATTATTACATTTTATTCACTTTGTATCCCAGCTGTAACTCCCCTTGTCCCCTCCCAATCCACCCTCCATCCCTTTTCTCCCATGACCCTCCCCTAGTCCACTGATAAGGGGGTGCTTCCTCCAGGCCACAGAGGAAGACAATGCAGACAGTCCTGATGAAACCTGATAGACTGGAGGAAGCATCCCCTCAGGGTGAGGTGATCAAAGAGCCAGCCACTGAGTTCATGTCAGAGGCTCAATGTTTTGAGGAAATTGTAGCGCAAACAAGTTCAACATTAAGTCTATCTTGATTAGAATTCCCACTTCGTACATATATGTCTCCTAACTTACTTGACAGCAAGAATCTAAGAAATTAGGGACCTGCTTGTTTCTTTATTTTCTCTGTTTGCATATGTAAGAAATTGTTTTGTTTTTTTTTTATGTTCAAGTGCGTGCATAATAAATACTATTAAACCCAAGCTGATTCAAGATGCCATACCAGAAAATTTTAGTTATTATATTCATTGCTGACTTTGGGGAGGTTGTTTTAGAAATGAGAATGAGTCCCTTACAGTTCCTTGAGTATTTGAAATCTTAAATGGAACTCTTGAAGAAACTTTTTTTCTAATTTTTTATATTAATCATAGGTTATTTACTTTGTATCCCAGCCGTAGTCTCCTCCCTCATTCCCTCCCAATCTCACCCTTCCTCCCTCATCTCCTCCCTGCCCCTTCCATCTGACCCTAGCTTATCAGGTCTCTTCAGGACTGGCTGCAATGTCCTCTTCTGTGGCCTAGCAAGGCTGCTCCTCCCTCGGGGGAGGGGGGTCAAAGAGCTAAAGAAGATAAACAAGAAAGAGGACCCAGGGTAAGATGATCAATTCTCACTTACAAAGACAAATGGGATGGACATTGGATGTAGGAGAAAACAAGTAACAGGACAGGAGCCTACAGCATAGGACCTCTGAAAGATTCTACCTAGCAGTGTATCAAAGCAGATATTAAGACTCATAACCAAACCTTTGGTAGTGTACAGGGAATCATATGAAATAAGAGGGAATTAGTAAGACCTGGAGGGGACAGGAGCGCCACAAGGACCAAATATATCAGGGCACAGGGGTCTTTCATGAGACTGTTTCTCCAACCAAGGACTGTGTATGGATATAACCTAGAACCCCCTGCTCAGATATAGCCCATGGTAACTCATTATCCAAGTGGGTTCTCTAGTAAGGAGAACAGGGACTATTTCTGACTTGAAGAAACTTTTCTAACCCCATGCTTTGGCTGTCAAAAGCAGCTGTTGTCAGGTCCAGTCTTTCACTTTCTGCCAGTATGTAGCATACTGTATGTATACTGTATATATGTAGCATACAGTATGTAGCACAGGCCATGGAAGGAAGCAAAGCCCCTGGGCCGACTGGCTTGCTGTATGCAAGGAAGGCAGACAGAGCCTGACATGCTTAATGTAAATGAACCTCCAGTAGTAGTCTGGTAGGCAGTTAAGAATACTGTAGCTGTGGAGGTATGATATGAACCTTTCTAGTCAAATGGAAAAATAAGCAGGTGAACACAAGATTTCTAAATGCTGAAACTGTAAAAGGCAGGTGCATTTAGACAGGCTCTGGGAACTCATGAAAGTCATGATGGAGCATCATGACAAAATACCTGAGTGTCACAAGTTTCTGCACATAGTCACCTGTATTCACTATTCTGAGGCCTGTGGCAAGATGGAGGCATCAGAATGCCAGAGCTCGGAAGAGAAAAGCTACACACCTCACAGGTACCAGGAAACAGAGAGAATGATTCTTACTGTCATAAATTTTTTCAATAACAACATTGAAGTTTTATTCTGTTTCCATTAGATAGATTAGAAGATCTTTGATACTCCCTGCTCTTGTACATTAGGTTAGGTCCAATGCTAGAGTTAAGGCTACCATTCAAATGAATTATTAAACAAGTAAACTATAATCTGTCTATATCACTAATTAATTGATATCTTAATCATATAAGTCAAACTAGGTTTTCCCTCCCCAGTTTCACATGGGCAGGGTGCAAAAAAATCTGCAGCTAAAATCTAGAGTTTTCATTAGGCTATTCAAGTAAAAAGAGAGAGAAACAGACAGAGAGATAGAGGAGTTGGGAGGAAGTGGGGAGGTAGGAATAGATCTGAAAGGATGAGGAGGGGATGGAGGAGAAAAAAAAAATAAGGCCCAGTTTGGTATAATTACATAGTCTAATAAAAAAATCTGGATTTTTTTTCCTTCCAAAAATTACTGATGTAATTAGTATCTTTTTTTTCTGTAGACACTGCTCCAGACAGAGACTGGAGGATGAAGTCTCTTAAGACATTTTTTGGCTGCTTATGAATATACAAGAGGCTGATTCTAGTTACTCTTAGTCACAAGTCCATGTGCCTTATAAATATCAATGCCCTGTCAGACGTGTCACAGCAGATTCACTAGGTGATTCACACCCCTTCTGTGCTGAGGATATGGCCAGTATGCTACTGAAATGTCAGTGGTTCTCATAGAACACTCCCTGGACATTGGGATCTTACACTTTTGTTCACTGGTATTCTCTGTGCTGCCTTGCTATGTTCTCTCCTCTCTGTCCTGGTCATGTGTCTTGTCTCAGTATGTTGTCTGTGCCTTGTTCCTCTTTCATTGTGATTTGTTGTGAGCTATTAACTTTATATTTATTTCCCCTTGTTGTTGATTTTACTCGTGAATACTTAGCAGCAGTGAGGCCCTTTCTTTCCTCTGGAAATCTCTACCACTGCTGCCCCTTCACTGTCTGCTTTGGAGCTAAATCAATGCCCTTGGAATGCCCTCTATCACTTGAGTCTTTATTGTTTGGTTCAGAAGGATCTGGGATTACAACACAGTATAAGAACTTTCAATGCCAAGAATGGGCTACAATATGGCACAAGCTGCAGGTTCTTCTTTCTGAATTTACATTTGCTCTTTCCCTCTTCTCATTGGGTTTCTTCTGTAGAAGCCATATAATCTTCACAGTTCTATGGCCATCTGTTATCTTTAAGTCCTGCAGACAAATGATCTTCCTGTACAATGAAACTCTTAACCCTGTTCCTTCAGTTGTTAAGTATCCATCAATCTGTTTACTCCCTATTGCACTTTTGCAACTTCCACTAAATACTGAGAATTGGCACTGATCACATTTAACCTGTAAACATCTCTCATCTTAGAGAAGACCAGGAAACATTTCATTTTTATACATTTCACTCCTGGAAACTCAATGTCACATAATTGCTGGCCAGCCTAACCCTTCTTCCTGTGTAGCTTCTCCAAAGCAGGAAACACTCTATAATGGAAACATCAATAGCAGTCAGTCCTATCTGCCAAACCATAGAAAGTCCAGTACTGTAAGACTACAAAATACAAGGGAAAAAATCAAAAGCATTACATTCTTAGAAGTCAATTTTTAAAAAACCTTAAAGTAGAATATAGAGCTTGTGGAAGTGGTTAAAGATAAAAGGTATAATTAACAGAATGTTTGTCAATATCACTAAGTACAGTTATATACTGATACAAATATAGAGCAGTAAGGAGGAAGTGAGATCACAGAGACAAAAATTAATCTAAAATGTATTCAAAAAAGTCAGTGAAGGAAACTAAAAGATTTTAGGAAAAAATAAAATGAAGTGCTATTCTCCTTCAAATGTGAAAGTAAAAATGCTGAATTACATAGACCTAGATGGTACCTGTGCAGCCAGGAATCATGTACAAAGTTAGGACAGCTATAAAAACACTCTGCTGAGAGAAACTGACATTTGCTTCATTGGCTAGGAAATAAGAATTAACATTACGGAGGTTTCTATATTTGGTTTAAAGTTGCTGATGGATTGCAAGGATTAAATGAGAATCTGTCCAGGAATGAAATGATGTGTGAATAATCTTTGCAGACTTAAGTCTTAACAATGACAACTTTTGATTTTTGTTTGACATTTATTTGTTTGTTTTGTATGTTTTAATTTACTTTCCCTTAATTTTAAAGACAGTGTCTGAATGTGGTGCACACCTGTAGCCCAGCTGTAGGGTTGCTGAAAAAGAGGGAATCCAAGTTCAAGGCCAGACTAGGTTTCATAGTGTGACACTGTCTCAGGAAACACAATAACAGGATCAGTAATGATGATGATAATGGCAGGAGACTGATATAGATTTATAATATCTTTGAACATTATGACATTTGCCTGTGCACATAAGCTAAAAATTGGGTTGTTCAGTCTATAGTAATTTGATGAACAAGTGCATTTGCCAGCCTTTGTTATGGACAGAATGGAGCCAAGTATAACTCTTTCACCAACCTGTAGTTTGGCGTAAATATACTTGCCCTATTCCCTATTACCTCATAGCAGTACCAACATGTAAATGCTACTAATTTCCAGACTGTGTTGTTTTACTTTGAGAATTATTATGTTAAACATAATTTCACCTTTTCCTGTAAGTATGTTTTCCTTTGGGCATCAGGAACTCCTGCTTAGAGATCAATCCTTTAGCAATGACAAGAAACTCCTGTGTCAAATTCTCTCATAGTGATTTTGATGTGATATTTAATGGACCAGTTTTTGGCCTTTAGAGAATGAATTGTCTGAGCTTTAAAAAGTCATAGTCAATATGTGTCCATCACTTGGAGCAAGGCACATTAATTAGCCACATGATCTCAGTATTTGCCTAGCATTCACTGTAGGTAAATATCTTTATCAAAACCAACATTATCTTCCTAGAATTTGCTGTTTACAAACATTGATAAAATCAGTGTGAGTTTTGCACAGTAGGGATCAATGCTTTCTGAGTATAGTCAGTTGTTGTTATTAAAGAATGAAAATGCCAATGATTCTATTTTACCAAAAAAGACTCAGGAACCAGATGCTGGGGTGAAAACCTGCTAGCTCAGAGAGACAAAGAAAGCATCCAGCTGACCCTCCTACTCAGCTCATGTCCCAATGGAAAAAAAAAAAAACAAAAACAAAAAACAAAACTTTTCTTACCTAGCTCAGCTGACAGCCCAGGAAGAAAAGGCCAAAAAACCCAAGACCAAAGGCTTGCTAACTCAAAGCTCAAAAAGCTCCAAAAGCCAGAGAGCTGAAGCCCAAGAGCTACAAAACTAAATATGGATATTTCTGCAGGCTGTCTTCAATACCCCTCAACTCAAAGTCCCTCCTACTCTTTAATCCCTTTCAGCTGTTTTTTGCTCTACCTCTTGACCTAGAGCTAACTTTATTAAATCCTTTGTACAGAAAGCTCTTGGATTAAAGGTGTGTGCTAGGGCTGGGTGAACCACAGCATAATCACCAGTTTACAATAAACAGAATGTTCTTGGATTAAAGGTGTGTGATAGGGCTCAACTGCACCAATCAAGAAACAGGGTTTTACAGTTCACAATCTCAGTGTTCACAGTGGGATCAAATATCCTGTAACATTCAGTCCTGTTTCTTATTTTTAATATAAAAATGTTTTTTAAACTTTTTTTTAATGCAGTAGAAAAAAACAATCAAATGTGGTTAAATTCAGTCCTGAAACTAGAAAAAAAAAATATATAGAAATATTATAATAAGAAAATACATGGCAAAATTAAAAGCTAAAAATGCATGAAAATTGTAAATTTTTTTTTAAAATGTCACGATGCCCATGCTGGCTGTCAGGTATCAGGAACGAGAGAAGCAAGAGGAAAACAAGAGCTGACCCATGGATCAAAGTCAGCATCCACATTGACATACCATGCTTGCACTTTTGCACTTCAGGAAAGATACAACGAATATTGATCTTCTGCCTCCACATCTGCATTCATGATTGAACCTAGGATGCCAGAAGTAGACATTTTATGGAATTCCTGACCAGCACTCACCAAAATTGACAAAGTCATCACACATAGGAAATAATGAGAAGCTGCCACAGCCAAGAGGAGCCTTTGGAGACATGATGTAATAAGAAGTCTTACATGGCATCCAAAACAGGTATAAATAGGTATAAATTAAAGGCCAAATAAGTCTAACCAAGCCAAATACGTGAGTTAATGATAATATGACTATATTTACTCAATAATTTTAATAAATATACCCTCTTCATGTAAAATGTTAATCACTGGAGTGAAATCAGGTATGGGGTGCACAGAGACTCTCTTTGCGTGGCTTTTAATGACGTAAAAATGGACTCTGTTTGATAGCATAGTGGCCTCAAGAGCAGAGTGGGATAACACAGAATGATCCCGTGAGGCACTCAGCTCTGTGGACGGGTCTGGACTGTGCATGGGGTCCCTTATAGCACTAGTGGTGAAATGGTACTGTGGTAGCCCTGAGAAAGCTCAGGTCAGGAAGGGCCTTGCAGAATCCAGAAGGGACAAGGCCAACTGCCTGCACCAGGCAGTCACAATGACACTGAACTGGAGGCCAAGGTAAGACTGGAGAGCTGTAGAATGGGCAGCACTCAGTCCTCAGTGAAGGGTGCATATCCAAAGAGAGGAGAGTCTCCTGTAATGGGCTTCAAGTCAAAGATGGGTATTTGAAGGGGGCTACAGCTGGGATACAAAGTGAATAAATTGTAATAAGTAAATAAATTAAAATAAAGGTATAAAAAATTAAAAATAAAAATGGATATTTTTAAAAATATAAAATGGATATTTGAAAAGTTGACAAAGTTCAGGAAGGCCCCTACATGTTGAAGATGCTCTCAGGAAAAGATATATCTGTTGAGAAAGCCATGGGTGAAATATGCAGAGGGTAGAATGTGGTAGCAAAGTGGAATTGAGTACCTAAGTTTGTGGCTTTTCTGGTACTGAATAGAAATAGTGTAGACCAGTGTTATACCGCTCCAGCCAGTGCAATGGTTTTGCATGTTTTGCACCAAAAGTGAAGGGAACCCTGAGCTTATGACACCCCACAATCAATTTATCCAACTTGTAGCAATGTTTCTTGTAGAGATGATGTCATCTGGCCTTCCTGCTGCACACACAAAACCCAGAAACCAACCCAGTGGAAAATCTCTGCCCCTCCCCCCCAATATTAATGCATACCTGTTGTGGAAAGGAAGAAGATTCCATACAGAATTCTTGCAGAATTCAAGCATCCAGAGCTGATGTGCTTGCACTTCTTCTGCAGATCCAGCTACCACCCAAGAGCAAGAATGGCAGATACTGGATGGTCAGCAGCACCAGGACAGGTTTTGGGGCTGGCTGAGGGAGAGAGGAGCTCAGGCAGCATCCCTGTACAGTGTTCATTGTCACTGGGCACCTGCAACTACAAAAGAGTTAACAACTCAGCACTGATTCCCTAGTTCACATGCAAGATCCACTCTGGTCTGAGGACTGGAGGATGGCCACACTGAAGGTGTGTGATGCTAATTGTTTCTTGAGCCTCTTTCTTCTGGCTGCACTGTATCCCGCCATCTCAGGGACTTAAGACTGGGAAACCTATGTCATGTGAAAACTAGAAGCTTTAATTGAAGGTCACATGAATCCCTTAGAGTCTCAGCCTAGGAGGAGAAGGTGCCATTTCTCTGGCGGGCCATTTCACAAAGATCATACAAGAATTCCACAGGAAAAGAGAGCAATATTCTCAAAAAATGAGCTCAGAGTCGAAATTTTAAAATGACAAGATGAAGTCACCAAGCAGAACTTAGCAGTTTCCACTAACAGAGTGATTAGCAGCCCAGGAATGCTAGCTACTTGAGCAAGCTGAAAGAAAGGAGTGCAGACACTCAGAGCTACATTAGATGGAAGATAAGCATGGAAGAGTGTTCAGTGATAATACATTTACATCTGCTTCTCTAAGGCTTGGGAAGCAAAGGACCAGGAGTTGGGAGTGGGGGGACAAAAGAGGACAGTGGGGTAAATATGACCTAAATAGATTATATACATATGTGTGAACTTTATAATACAACTCGTAATTATATAATTAGGCTTTCATCTCCAATATTTGATACTTAAATAACAGTAAAATTTTCCATTAATAAAAAAATACCCCATGAAACACAAATTACTTTTTACTAAACTAAACTACTTAACATATATATTTACTTGTCTAGTCTTATTTACCTTCATCCACACGTACAAACACACAGAAAAATAAATATTTCAAAGGCCATAACATGTTGCTGATGACTTACACTTACTTATCCTGCTGAGGGTCAGACCACTAAGACTAAGGGCAAGACTGAACGCAAGGAAATGGGAAGAAAATCTATTTGTGGCACTTACACGAGGCTCATTCACCGGGGGTCTCCACTGTGACAGGGCTAGTTGGTGGGAGGCTGAGACTAACACTGCACATGAGAGAAGGACAGAGAGGCATCACAGAGCCAGCCCATTCCCAGTGATGCCGAGCGGAGACAACCCAGGAAGAGGGGTCAGGCCCTGAGCTGGAAATTAAGCAAGAGGGAACATCCCCAAAGGTCTGACATAGACCATAGTGAGCACTGACTCTGCAGAGACTTTGGCTTATATAAGGCCAGGGTGTAGGTCACGCACAGTCAGCAATATGGCAGCAGCCTCTGAGTTGACCTCTAAAGGAGAAGTTAAAAGGTACCACTAGGAGATAACCAGACTAGGTCCTGGGCACTGGAGCCCTTCCCATGCTCTGTGCTTCACCGTGTCCAGCCCTACTTCTGCATACTTGGTGGCTTGAAAAGTGACAGACTGCAGTTATTGTAGCTCAGTTATATCTGCGTAGTGTTTTGGGGGCAGTTCATGCATGTGTTGGGATATGACCATGGTGCTGAACAGTCTTTCTCAAGCTAGGCATCTGTCGAAAGGAATTGAGTCCTGTGGTGTGGTTATAGGTAGATGATAATGAAACAGCCATGACCTCACCGCTGAAGGTCTCAGAACCCTGTAAGTGGTTACAGAGGTATTCAAATTATCAAATCATCTGAGGCCGTTTTTCTTGCTATTCTCTTAGTGCTACAAACTCGTAATTTGTAAAGAAAAAGTAGTTTATTTTGGCTCACAGTTCTCACAGAGTTTGCTGGCTACTTCTTTTTTTTTTCATGAATATTTTTTTAATTTTTATTCTTTTTTTTTATTAATTACACTTTATTCATTTTGTATCCCCCCATAAGCCCCTCCCCCCTCCCCTGCCGATCCCACCCTCCCTCCCCTTTCTGCATGCATGCCACTCCCCAAGTCCACTGATAGGGGAGGTTCTCCTCTTCTTTCTGATCTTAGTCTATCAGTTCTCATCAAAAGTGGCTGCATTGTCCTCTACTGTGGCCTGGTAAGGCTGCTCCCCCCTCAGGGGGAAGTGATCAACGAGCAGGCCAATCAGATTATGTCAGATGCAGTCCCTCTTCCCATTACTATGTAACCCATTTGGACAACCTCGGAACCCGCTACAGAGGGCCTCTGAAAGCCAGAAGAAAACAGGAAACAACCTTGAAACCTGCCACAGAGGGCCTCTGAAAGCTTCTGCAGTATAGACTGTCAAAGCAGATGCTGAGCCTGATGACCAACTGATGGGCAGAGTGAATGGAATTTTATGTAAGAAGTGGGAAATAGTAAGAGCTGGAGGGAATGGGAACTCCACAAGCAGAGCAACAGAACAAGATAATTTGAACACAGGGAACTTCCTAGAGACTCATACTCCAACCAAGGACTATTCGTAGAGATGACCTGGAACCCCTGCACAGGTGTAGCCCATGGCAGTTCAGTGGCTACTTCTTTTTGACATAACTCTGAGGAAGAACAAGGCCTCTTATGACAAGAGATGGGGAGGGTGAAAGAGTGAATGTGTGTGTGTGAGAGAGAGAGAGAGAGAGAAAGAGAGAGAGAGAGAGAGAGAGAGAGAGAGAGAGAGAGAGAGAGAAGAGCGTGAATGTGTGTTTCTGGATTAAAGCCCCCAGCGATTCAATCATGGGTGCCCTACCTCAACGATTTTATCTAATCCTAACTCCCTCTCCAAATCTTTACCTTTAAACACTATTCAGGTTAAATTTCTATCAGGTAATAGTGAAAGCAAGGGTGAAATTTCAACATGAGATTCCTGGAGCAAACAAACTGTACTGGTCTCCTAGATGTCTCAGGAATGTGGGATAAGTACCATTTTCAGCAGAATGGCTCTGTGGTTATCATTTTCAGAAGCCTGCTTTTGTACGGGTTCACCAATTTGAAAGGCAGGTTCTAGCACTTAGCCATTTGGAAACAAAGTGGTAAAAAAATAAAATTTTATTTTACACTTGACTTTTTAGACTTTTTTTTGAGCATGTTGTGCTACATTTAATTTAGGGTTGCCTTTTTACAGGATATGGTAGACATTGTCCGTTTTTGTTTGTTTGTTTGTTTTTCCATTTCAAACATGGATCAGAAGGGACTCTGTGAGTTGACAGGCCACAGTTAGGACACTTATGAAAGGCTTAGAACTCAGTGTAATTACTAGTTGTTCCACGTGTGCTTCCTTCCAGGTGAATGGCTGGAGGGCAGAGCCCTCTGTGATGAAAAATGCTTTTATCTTTGTAAACGAATCACAAAGTTTCCACAAAGTTCATTCTTCTTTGTACCAGTAGTTTATTTCCATAAAATCTGCCATTAGGGAAGACTCCAAAAATGTCATCTGCCCCTCTGGATTTATGCTGACTATTGTGTTCAAGTGTTGCTCCCTGAGTCAGCCAAGTCTGAGAGCTGTGGCAACACCTCCGTTTTTATGAGGAAAATCCAAGAAATGCCAGCAAAGTTGAGATGCATTTGGTCATCTATTCTCCAGCATTTCTGGAAAGGATAAGCTAGACCAGCCTGCTAAGTGGATTTAATTGCTTTAATTGGTTTTAATATTTTCAGAGTCTGCACCATGTGGAATGGGGAGCAGATGTTGAGGCACAGTGTGGAGCTTCTAAATAGCTGCTGCCGAAATTTTACAGACCAGGATCCACACAGTCATACATGATCACCATTCCAGTCAGCCTGGCAAAAAAAAAAAAAAAAAAAAAAAAAAAAAAAAAAAAAAAAAAAAAAAAGGGATTAGGAATGAAAGCTGCCTGGTTTCTGTCTATTTCATTCTTGAGCCTCAAAGTTAGAGTACAGAGCACTTAAGAGTCCAGGTGCAGAGCTCCTGCATTAATTATGTTTTCTTTTTTTACCATTTGCCAAAACATGCATCCTATAATATCCTGGAGAAAGTCCCCAGTACTATACTGCAGGGGAGGTAGAGAGGGCTAAAGAACAGCCCAGTGTGGGGTTGCTTGTACTATGTCGAGAAAAGCACTGATGAACACGCCTGTTCAAGATAGGCCTTTGAAGAAGATACAGCAGTTCTCTCAAGTAGGCAAAGTTAGCACAGGCTCATAACTTGAACAATAACCATGTAAGGGTGTTAAATACTTTAATGTAATCATTTAAGAAAAATGTGCCTTTCCCAAAGAATGTAAGCTACTTAAGATGATTTCAAAAAGTAAAGATTGAGGAGGGAGGAAAAAAATCATTTAGGAAAATCAAAGCAAGGCCTGCAAGTATTGAGAGGGTGTGTTTCCTCTTCAACATTTAAGTAAAATACAGTCACAGTGAATGAACAATCAATCACACTCACTACTCACAGTGTCCCTGGGCTCTTAGCTAGTAGGGTTGATGAGCCATGCCTGGCAATTTTTACCTCTTAAGCTCTCTATTACACCCCAGTAGCCCTTCTTGCCAAACATGTCTTCATGTGTCTGTCCAGAACCAGCCAACTCTCAAAACCACCTGGACAGTTGCTTTGGCTCCATAACTCCCTTACTAGCTTCAGGTCCCCAAAAGACTTATCTCAGCACAGGCATCAGTGTTTTCTTTAAAAAACAGACATTATATCTCTTCACTAGCTAATGCGAAAGGTTGCCTGGGGCTTTCTGGCTTGGTAAAGGCAGAATAAATATGAAAGCCATGTAATGGCCACCCTCGTTGTTTCCAGGAGCTTGGAGCTTTTGCCCACTGATGTTGTCTTCTGGTGGTGGACACTACTAGCCTACAGGTCCACTGGATTTTCAGGTCTGAAATTTCAGGGACGATTAAGACAGCTTTCCTTCTGTAGTGATGTGCTTGCCTTATTTTTCCCATAATACCTGCTCAGTAAAGCCTTACTCCCTAATACCATGTAATGTTTTTAATTGGAATAGAATTATACCAAAGTACCTCCTCCTTTCCCACCTTCCAGCTCCTCCCAGCTAGCTAACCTCCCCCAAGTCCCTCTTATGGCCCACTCTTTAGCTGATAGCTTCTTTTTCTTTATTACTATGATGTGTGTGCGTATGTATTATGTACATGTATACACTGACACAAAACAGACACTGCTGAGTCTGTTTTGTTGTTTGTATGCATATGTTTTCAGAGCTGATGATTCTGCTTTGGTCAACAAACAAGGGGCTTCATCCCTGGGAAAGACTAATTCTTCTTTATCCAGTAGTCATTAGGTTCCAGTAGTTCTTTGTCTAGGAGTGGGACCCCATGATATTTCACCTATTCCAGTTAACTTATTCATTGTTATTGCTAGTGTTCCAGTCTTGTTTCTGCAGCTCTTTCACTGTTTCACAGCAGACTTCCTGATATTCTTGCTCTTACAATCTTTCTGCATCCCTTCTGCAGAGTTCACTGAGCTACTGATGCAGAAGCTGTGTATTGTTTAGAACCAAACCCTTGACACTACTGTCCCTTTTTCTTTTTAAAAGTACTGTATTCTAATATATATGCATATATTTCTTTATTCATTTCTTTATTGTCTTTCTTGCTAAAGGAATAGTTTTGTCTGGTTTATTTATGGCCAATTTCTCCAATAACTAAAAGTCTAGTCATGCGATAGACAATCAGCCAATATCTGACTAATGAATGAATAAAATGCTTAACATTATAATTTTTAATAATATTCTTTACACATATTTAGCATTAGCTTACCACTCGTTATCAAAGTAAACAATTCAACTTTCTTTAAGATTGACGCTGATATTGGCAATCTCTTTGAAGAAATTATTTCACCAATAAGTAGAGAATGGAAGGAGAAACCATAAATCCTTCACTCTCATTTACACATAAAATCCTCTTCATAAGAAACACTTTCCTACCTACCAAATCCTAGCTGACTCTGTAGCTCAGAAATACCTGCATGTTTTGCCCAGTGCTTTCCAGTTTGTTTTGAAAAACCCAAGAAACTGAGTCAGCATTTCTGCCTGCTGAATCACAGAATTATAAAAGATACTTAAGATTGATTACTTCATAATGTTGAAAACAAACATAAAAGCAGCCATTCCGGAAGACTGGTGCTTTGACTTAATCAAAGGTGCCCTCCTGACAAAGACTAACCCAATACTTAAAATATAGGAAGGGATTCCAAAACTCATTTTCCTCTCACATTGAGGAGGATCATATGATCATAAATAGATCTTGTGGTTCACAGTCCCATATCCTGAGGAGCATGCTACATTGTATGCAGGTATATGAACTTGAGCAAGCAATGGCAGGCTCTCCAGAGTCACTTTTCTCCTTATAAATATGAATAGAAGGTCTGACTGAGACATAGCTCCTTGACAGGATAATTGCCTAATATGGTCAGGCCTTTGGTTTGATTGAGAGTACCACCAAAGTAAAACAAATAAGTAAGTAAAAAGTAAAACATAAGACAGAAAGATGGAATACAAAGAGCTAAAACAACTAAAGAACAAATATTTGTGTTGTTGAAATTATTCATATTTATGTATCGGTGCAGTTTAAGAGATATGTGGGTGGGTAGAAAGATAAATGACTCTTAGTTCTGAAGATACTTATAAGTCCATCTTCAATTTTGTACATAAATTAACATGGAGAACAGTCCTAGGAGTGTATCATATACCAAAATAGGGTTATTATTTAAATACATTTTTCTAACTTGGCCAGAAGCAATAGAATATAATTACAGTACATTTGAAATGAAATACAGAAGGGGGAACATTTAAACTGGCAAAGCTATTATGCTGGACTTATGTGATTAATCTTTGAGAGAAATGGCAAGCAGATTTTTAATGAGTTTTAAATGCAATACCAAGATTGATGGATAGTCCACACGTGGTCTCAAGACTGAAGAGGATGCAAAGGGAAGAGGAAGGACATCTCCGCAAAGTCTACATGGGAAAGCAGTGATTTCTGGGTGGCTAACTGTGTTGTTGCTCTTGTTTCTCTGCACTGTAATGTTTATTTGCTACCAGCCAGTGTTAAGAAACACACAGATTAGAATCATAGCAGTTCAATCTTTGTTGACATTCACATGACTTATCATAAATATAAATTACTTTCCAGATCACAGTAATAGAATTTAGCTCTCATTTATATTTCTGACTTTGTCTTTTCTTTTTATTCCTTTTTTTTTTTTTTGGTTTCGGATATCTTATTGATATTTTTCTTCATAGCCTATCTCTATATCATACTGATTTTTCAGTAGAATAAAATTAAAGATAATATTTCTTTCTTGGACGCAACACTGATATCCTAAGAATGGAGCCTGAGGCAGCACATGGTAAACATTGTCACCATCCGATTTCAATCTATTACCACAACAAGAAATGAGGAGCAAAGGGCAGAGGAGCCAGCAGAGACCATACCAGGGCCCCAGGCCAGAGATGTCTGGCATTTATCATTGCAGTGTATTAAATCAATTCAGAGTGAATACCAAGAAGTCGTGCCATGCCTGAAGGAGAGAAAGTACTTATTTGAGTCTTATGCCAGACTGAGTATCAAAACGGGGAGTAAACAACTAAGTGAAGATAGCCTCACAATTGGAGCTGTGGCCTTTATGGCCCTCAGCTGTTTGATTAAGCCAGGCGTTTATGTCCTTGGCTTGGCATGAGGATCAAGCCATGCCTTCAGATACTAGTAGACTATAGTGATGGTTACAGGGTGGAGCTCATGCCCAGGAACCTTCCATGAAGGCTATGAAATTACCCTGGCCTGCTTACCACTTGGGATGTCAGCCACCACCATTGAACTTAACACAACCGTAGAACATAGCATAACCTAGGCATCAAGTGTCATTTGGAAAATAATTGTGAATCAGCAAAGCTAATGCCACTTTATTATTATATAAATATTGAGCTTTTCCTAGAATCTACATAAACGTTTTCTAGACTCTCCCTGAAACAATGACCACATTTTTGTAATCTACAATCATTTCTTAGAAAATAGTTTCACCAAATTGTATGACATTTTGATTCTTTGTAATATATTTCTAAGGCTTAGTTATTTGTGAGAAGTACTAGTTAAGTTAGAAAAAAAGAGAGAGAGAAAAGAAAAGTCTATTGCACTTTGAAAGTGAAAGGTTTTATGATATTTGCTCATTGGAGCTAGAATATGCCAGAGATGAGTTGGGTCAAGAGCAAATGCCATCATAATCTTGACCTTTGGCCTCTGGCCTTATGACACTCTAAGTAAAAGTATTTGAGGTTAACAAAACTGTTTTGTTGAGATAAATATAGTTCTAATATGAAGTACATGAGCAACCCCTCACCCTGTTCCTTCTTTGGAAATTTTCCCATCTTGTTTATTCTGGTTTCCTGTTGTGCTTGTGTTTAATATAACATTGAGGTTGTGAATCAATGTGTTGTAAGCTGAGTTTGGAATTGCTGTGCTCTCTGTAGTCCAAGTCCATCTGAGGATGAGTAGGAAGATGCTGCCCTATTCTGGTCCTACATATCCATCCAACACATGGTTACATGTTTATCAGAGGCACTTTTGTTCTGTGATCATCCAGAGGCTGAAGGTGCATCACTAAACAAAAAAGAAAAGAAAAGGGAGTGAAGAACTGTAAGGAACAAAGCATGGAATAAGCTCAAGGGTGGGGTGCTATTGTATGCACGATAGTCAGTGGTAGTAAAAATATTGGGCAAGGAATTCTATAGGAAGTAGTGATCCGTCTCTGAATGTATCAAAGTGTAAAGGCCCCATAATGTTGGGAGAACAGTCCACCTAAAATAGTCATTTGAATAGAGCTCATCACCCTTTGAGGACACAGAAAACTTATAGTTTTGGTTTTCATATACAAGAACACTTATCAATAGTAAAATATGAGAAGTATCTAATCTACTATGTTGCCATTTAGAGTCACACAAAAATTAAATCAAATCACTAAACTGGATGGACTTACAGAAACAGGTGGCCACTATCAGATGTAATGTCCAGGCTTAGCTATTCAATGTCCTGTACTGCTCAATTCTTGAACTATTGTTTTTAAAGATACTTTGAAATCTATCAGTTGTCCAATTATCTCCACATAGTGTAAGATTTAGTAGGCCAGCCATGCAGTGGTGGCTCACACCCTTGATTCCAGCACTTGGGAGGCAGAGACAGATGGATCTCTGAGCTGAAGGCCAGCCTGGCCTACAGAGTGAGTGCCAGCACAGTCAGTGATACACAAAATTCCTTGCCTCAAAAACAAAAATAAAAGGAAAAAATTAGTAAGCTGTGGTGAGGAATGCTGTTGTGTGTGTGTGTGTGTGTGTATGTATATATGTATATGTGTGTGTGTACTTATACATCATATACATATAAATATACACATCTACAAGGAACAAGAGCTTGCTAAAGGATCAAGAGTTCTAGAAAATATTGAATGCTTAGTGCTTTTTCTGAAAGGTATAGCTTCATCACAATTGTAAACATTGGTTTTTAAAATAAGAGGGACAATTTTATGAGATTATGTGAAGCATTAGATCTAAGCTGTTTCATCAGTACATCGAGTACATTGCTATCTTTGAGAAGAAGCTATCTAAATTCAGTTACAAATAGTTGCAATGTGACATGGCTTCAATGTATCTGTACAGCCATAAGGAGCTAAAGTGAAATACAATACTAATTAAATATATGCTTCCAAGTACACCTATGTTCTTTCCATTTAAAAATAGATGATATGTGAAGGTTTTAATTATTATTAAACTTCAATTATATTATATATAATACTATATTTCTGCATGTTTTGATGTAGAAGTAAATGAAAAACCCAAATATAATCTTCATTATTAGAACAGAGGTACCTGGAAGTGTGTGTTCCTATATAGCAGGCAAGATTATGGCTAGAGAGATATATGGTATTTCTGTTCTTGCCTATGAAAAGAGAGAGGGGAAAACTTTATTATTCCAACATGTTATTAAATGATGCCAAGTAGACCTTCTAATGGTAGATTTTAATAACTAAGACTCCACTTGTTTTTCTGTAAAAAGTATTAATTAACCCTGTGATGGTTTTTTTTTGCTTTATCTTTTTTTAATTCTTTATTAATTACACTTTATTCACTTTGTATCCCCCCTATTGTTCCCTCCCTCCTCCCGTCCCAATCCCTCCCTTCCTCCCCACTCTGCACACATGCCCCTCCCCAAGTCCACTGATAGGGGAGGTCTTCTTTTCCTTCCTTCTGATCCTAGTCAATTAGGTCTCATCAGGAGTGGTTACATTGTCTTCTTCTGTGGCCTGGTAATGCTGCTCCCCTCTCAGGGGGAGGTAATTAAGGAGCAGACCAATCAGTTCATGTCAGAGACAGTCCCTGTTCCTATTACTATAGAATCCACTTGGATACTGAACTGCCATGGGCTACATCTGTGCAGGGGTCTTAGGTTATCTCCATGCATGGTCCTTGGTTGGAGTATCAGTCTCAGGAAAGACCCCTGTGCTCAGATTTTTTGGTTCTGTTGCTCTCCTTGTGGAGTTCCTGTCCTCTCCAGATCTTACTGTTTCCTACTTCTTTTATAAGATTCCCTGAACTCTGCCCAAAGGTTGCCCATAAGTCTCAGCATCTGCATTGATAGTCTGCAGGGCAGAGCCTTTCAGAGGTCCTTTGTGTCAGCCTCCTGACTTGTTCCCTCTTTTCTCCTTCTTCTGATGGCCATCCTTTTTGCCTCTCTGGATAGGGATTTAGCATTATAGCCAGAGAATCCTCTCTCTTGATTAGTTTCTTTAGATGTACAGATTTATCATATATTATATGTCTATATGAGTGAGTATGTACCGTGTGTGTCTTTCTGCTTTTGGGATAGCTCACTCATCCTGAGTGATATTGTTTATAGCAATGAAATTTAAAACTTAGGGCCACTGTATTTATGCTATGTAAAGTCAGTTGTTTTTTGTCCATGAAAGAAGTTTGCACTAAATTATTTAAACTGCTTTTTTACATTTATTTAGTGTGTGTGCGCAAGCGTGTGTGTATGTGTGTGCATGTGTGTGTGTGTGTGTGTGTGTCCCATACAAATACCATGATGCACCGTAAGGGCAGAAGACAACTTGCCAGAATCCATTATCTCCTTCCACCATGTGTCCTGATAATCAAACTCATTTTTCTACAAGTGCTTTAACTGACTAGCCCATCTCACCCATCACGTGTTTAAAGTTCTTAGCTCTGAAAGCTCTGTAGTGAAATAGTAACACTAGTAAGTAAATAGATAATAGACAGACAGATAGATAGAAGATAGATAGATAGATGGATAGATAGATAGATAGATAGATAGATAGATAGATAGATAGATAGATAGATAGAATGTCTTAAGGCTCTTACCTCTTTTATATCTGTTTTATAATATATAGGAGTCAGGCCAACCTCATAATATCAACCCAATTTGTACTTTGTTAGTTTCCTGAAAATGAGGAGAAGTGGTGAGTATTTTAGAGTATTTCTATACAAGCCCCAAATATGTGGGCTTCCAACTAGACATGTAAATGCGGACTGTCTTAACAAACAGACATGGTGGGGAAAGCAGGGCAGGAGTTGGCAAATTACACATCATTCATTCATCCTTTCTGTGAATGGGACCAGGGGAACATAGTGCTCTGAAAACATTGAGAACTGTATGCTTTTATGGCCAACGTCATTTTGAAACTACTAGGAGTATGAGGTAAATGTGATGGGTGTCCTGTAAGAGATTATCTATCTATCTATCTATCTATCTATCTATCTATCTATCTATCTAT
>NW_026594428.1:17737123-17755189 GCF_907164565.1 Psammomys obesus
ATCTATCTATCTATCTATCTATCTATCTATCTATCTATCTATCTATCATTTTATTTATTTATTTATTTGAGTTTTTCAAGACAGGGTTTCTCTGTGTAGGCCTGGCTGCCCTGGAACTCACTCTGTAAACCAGGCTGGCTTTAAACTCAGAGATTTACCTGTCTCTGCCTCCTGAGTGCTGGGATTAAAGGCATGCACTACCACCACCCAGCTCCATAGTGATTCTTGAGTCAAAGTCCATTAAGCCCACCTTCCTCTGCAGGCAGTCAGAGCTGTGTATGTTTATGCATGGCTAAAACCAGCACTGTCTCCTTGATGCAAGAAGGAAAACCAAGCAATGCTTAATCCCTTCAGACACATCAAGAAGTAGTAGATCCCATGAAAACCTACTACTATCTAGATGATTGAATTAGACTGTGAGTGATGGTAATAAGTGCTCATTTGACCAACTGTGTAGAAATTGAACTATAATTTGCAGTCTTGTGGTTGCTGTACCATACAGAGACTAATATATAATGATAGATAAAAGTTTCACTGCTTTCAATTGTATTAATTTGGGTTATTTGTTCTCTTGACCATAAAAGATTTGTTTTTTTCTATAATAAGTTAGTTTACGCCTATTGCCAATGGGAAAAATTTATGCTGACATAATCTAATAGCAGACGTAATCTTTTTTCTCAAAGGCGTCTGAGCAAGCATAATCTTGGTTTGGATGCAAAGCAAAATGCTAAGTTCTTATTTCATCTGATAGCTTTAATTTTGAGCAGAACAAACCTTCCTTGATAAGCATTAGTTACTATTATTTAAAGTAAAAAGTCATTTTTTTCCCTCTTGCCTTTAATCTCTCTCCTGTGAGAAGTAAATAATCACCCCTTGAATGACATGGCAGATAGTTAACTAATATTAGTTATGGGAAGGATGAAGCTGGAAGAACTTAGTACTGTAGAACTTTCTAAGCTGTCTTAGAGGGGTTTTAAGCATCACCTCTTTCCATTTATTCAGAAATCACTGGTGCATCCTGGAAGTCTAAATAGAGAACAGTCTCACCAAAAGAGAGTTGGGACCTATCCAAATGGATGCTTAGACCTTTTTTTTTTTCCACTAACAATGAAAAGAACACAATCAGCATATACACCCATGATTTAGTAAATGGGAAAAAGGTAGACAGGGGTCCTGACAAACTCTTGTTTCTCCAGCTGGAAAAATCCATAGGGTTCTCCATTGCGTAGCTCACTGTGGAAGCAAAGAGAGGTTCCCAGCCCTGATTTTGAATACAGCGTCTTTTGGTGCAATTTTGTTCAATTTCCAGTCCTGTACTTGCTCTTTTTTTCTAATGTAATGGTTGAGTGTTTTAATGGTTCTGCTGTTATGGATTCTTGTAAGCCACCCTCAAAAGCAAACAAAAATAAACCCCAAGTACTGATTCTCTGCCTGTCCCACTTAGAGTTTGAATAACTCTCAATCTGCCATTGTTAGGGTTTTGATGCAAAAGGAAAGACAAACTCTTTGCATGCATACTCAGAAATTATACCCTATTTTGAGAAATCATACAAAAATGTAATCTTATAAAAAAAGACATTATTTTTTATGATAACTTAAAAGTCTCCTATTAAAAAATTACATACTGATACCAGTATTCTGTTATGCTATATTCCAACACACCGCTTGGAGCAATCAAGAGACTTCTCCAAATGATACACTTGATTTGAAGATAAACAGAACTTATTTTTAGCACATAAAACATGCCATTATATATAATTTCTTTACTGTGTTTTTGTAAGAAAAATACTGATGTCACTAATAAATATAAAATTGTTCATAGAGAACAAAAATAAAGTTTGTACATTGCAACAATCAATTGTCTGTTGCTTCTCTTAAAATGTTGAAGTTTTTAGGGCTGACCATTTGGTGTTGGGTAACCAATTGGTGTACTCTTCCCTGAGGAAGACAATTTCTCCAGCAATCAGCATTTCATATTTCCTGTAGTTCTTTGTGTAGGATTGAGGCCTCCTGGGCCTTCCTCCACCCACTGTATCATGTTTATTGTTGCTGCCTTTATTCAGTTCATGTTTATGAAGCCATGCTAGTTTGACTTTATGGGTGTGGTATATATATACACACATACACACACTCAAATATGTAACAGCAGCTAATGAAAGAGGCTGTGAATTTAAAAAAGAGCAAGGAAGGGTATATGATGAGAAAGGAGGAAACAGAAGGCATAAATGATAAAAGTATAACAACAAGTAAAGGAAATATTAAAAAAATCAAATAATTTTAAAAGTCTTTAAATATAGGACAACAAGAACAGAGCTTCTCAAACTGCATTCCATCCTTATTTGTCACAACTGATTCTGGCTCAATGCTGGTCTCAGATTCTGAGTATTTTGGTACAGACCTCATATGCTATATGATGAGCACTGATGGATTTTGCAGTGATGGGAGATTATGAGACAATGAGGAAGAAACTGTGATTAGGTATCAGTAAATATACAGATGACTTAGTTTTATGTCCTTAATGTGTCTTTCTACAGTAAGAGCTAATTGAAAAACATTGGACAGCTTGGAGTCCAGTGGCTGAGATTTCACTGTTAATTTATGGATTTCAGTTCCAGAAATCAGCCTCTGATGTTAGCTCTCTGGCGTCTGCATGTTAGTTTGTGATGGTACTGTGATTTGTTGGTGGAGTTGTGTGCTTGCCAGAGTCCAACAGGCGTCATGCAGAGGCCCCAGCATTTGATGTTTCTGGCACCTGGTTTCAGCTCCAGACT
The DNA here is from genome assembly GCF_907164565.1 of Psammomys obesus. NCBI lineage: Eukaryota > Metazoa > Chordata > Mammalia > Rodentia > Muridae > Psammomys > Psammomys obesus. The sequence goes on from NW_026594428.1 coordinate 17,739,895, forward strand.
CTTTTGCCACTCTGGCTGGGAGGCCTTTAGCAAATGGCTTCAGCTTCCTAGAGTGTGTAATGGAGATGGTGCCACTTTCTCCTCAGGGTTGTTGGCATTGTCTGGGTTTCCTGTGAAACTCCCAAAAGACAGCAGGAAGTTAGCACCTTGAGCGCTGATGAGGCTCTCTGCTGGCTGGGTTCCGAGCTTGTTCTCTGGAAGGATCTTTTCCTTCAGTCTGACATAGATCACTGTGTTGTGCATATATTATGGTATACTTTTAAAGGCACCATAAACAAATGTGTGGACAAGCTCAAAACTTCTTCAGATATAAACAAACTCTTTCTAAAGCAATTTGAGTTCCTGGTTTGAAAAATTCTTTCCAAGATGAGATAGTGTCTTAGTCATTACTGGGTACAGATTAGTGAACAAGTCACATTAATGGTATCAAAGTCAGATGGCATACATGTGTGTATATTTGCAACAGTAAAAATACAGGTCAGTGCTAGCAAGAGACTCGGCATTTTCCACAGTGTCTGATGAACGGAAAGTGACCCATTAGCACCCAAATGGCGGAAGGAGGAAACTGCATCCCACTAACGTTGTCCTCTGACCCCCACTGTGTACAGTGCATGTGTGTGTGTGCTCACATACACAAATACGCACACAGAAGGGCACACACAGGAACACACACTCAGAGAAAGACACGGTGACTACAGAAGTTAATGCTATAAACTTATTTCATAAGTGAGTGAAATAAATTTGTGTTAAAAATTATCAAATATTATACTTCAAAACTCACATAATCTCTAGGTTTGAACAGAACTGAGCTTCATGAAATGAATCTCCTCTGAGGAAAAGCCCAGCAAGACTCTGCTAGCTCTTTCCTCTTTGCAGAAAAACTTTTTTAAAATTGTTAACCTAAAATGTTGAGGCTAGCTGGCATTTAGAAAAAGCTTATAAATTATATTTGTTTTGCGTATTTTTAAAGATAAACCATAAAATTTTAATCTGATTTTGCTTTATATTTTTCCATAGCAACTCAATTTCTCTTTGTGAAGCATAAAATGCATTTCTATTTACCAGCATGTTCTCTTCATTAAATCAGAGAATTGCAATAAAATTACGTCAACCACAATAGCTAAAAGAGTAGGATAAAGAAAGCAAATATTGAATTCATGTGCCCTTTTTATGGATGTTCTATAGCCTGGCTTGTCATCCTGTCTCTGCTGGCATTGAGTACTTAGCCTAGAGGGATATAAGAATTCTTATCCATGCAAACATGTGACATCATTAAAATAAACCAATCTCTTTTGCAGTTCCTTTCTGAACACAATTAGCCTTAGATTTTACCAGTATGCCTAGGATTATCCTTGTAATGAGCACAGAATAGATCTCATTGACTGTGGTCATTAGAAGTCTGCGGTTACTGGTTGCATGTATCTAAGTTTAGATGACTAATGTCGTAATATGACAAAGCCTTTGCTTTTTAATGAATGAATGATCTTTATCCACATGTATTGTTTGTCTGAACATGTCTTCATCAGCTACTCTTTCAAGTTTAAAATAGCCATATAATAGACGTTAGGTAAACACATTAGATGTTGAATATGTGAATGACATAAATAACAGTATTGACTAAGCTTTCCATTGTAAATAACATACTAGCGGAGTAGAAATTTGTCGTACTTTGTCATCTCTTATGACAAACATTGCTCTAAAAAGCCAGGCTTAAAAAAATCCATGATGAGGAGACAGGAACCCCACAAGAAGACCAACAAAACTAAAAGATCTGAGCCCAGGGGGTCCTGCAGAGACTGATGTACCAATGGAGGACCATACATGGAGAGGACCTAAACCCCCTGCTCAGATGTGGCCAATGGGCAGCTGAGTCTCCATGTGGATCTCTGAATGAGGGGAGCAGGGGATGCCTCTATCATGCACTCCGTTGACTGCTCTCTGATCACTCACCCCTGGTGATGCAGCCTTGCCAGGCCACAGAGGAAGATCCTGGCAGTCCTGATGAGACTTAAGCTATGGGCAGATGGCAATGGTAGAGAACATCCCCTTTCATTAGACTAGGGGAAGGGAGTAGTGGAAAGAGGGAGGGTGAGTGGGACTGGAGGAAATTGAGGGAGGGGGCTTCAATCAGGATAAATAGTGAATAAGTTGTGAAGAAAAAATTAAAATTAAAACAAATCCATTGAGTGAATTGATGAATCTATTCAATCCAAGTTTATATGTGGCTTTAGAGACAAGAAATGAAGACACAGGTGAAGAACAATGGTATTAATGTAACAACTGTGAAGAATGGGTAGTGATGACTTGTAGGCTCTGATAGAGACAGACTGAGGGGCAGTGATAGAGACTTGTTCATTCATAATCTTCTGTACCTCTGTATTGCATTCTCTTCTCTAATGGAGGGGAAGGAGTCCCTTGATATGGACATTTAATCGAGACTAAGGAAGAGAGATTGACCATTACTGGTCCTATGACTTCTTGGAGTATCTGTGACCCACTCTGAGGAAATAAAACTGAGGTTTCTAGTACTCCTTTGGTAAAGGAGGGATGGCAAGAGATAGGAAGGCAGATAAGTTTATAGACACTGCTTTTGAGGTCTCCCAACTTTTTAAGTAAAGATGGCAGGCAGAAGTGTCACATTTTGGGGTCGGGTGTGCTGATTCCCAATACAACTTGAGACTTCAGGCACCTGAATTCAGCTAGGTCAGAAGTTAAACACGTTCAAGCATGTTAGTGGTTGGGTGAGGGAGGTCAGTATTTCACTCTGCTGCTATGGTAACTTCACTGCCTATGAGACAATCACATCCACTTGTCTTCAGATGCATCTGCTGAAGAAGAGAAACATACTGTTTTTAGAACTCCTATTTCTGTCTATAGCTATGCTCTACCAAAGTGTGGATGAGAACAAGAATTAAGCATGGTCTTGTGCAATGTTATGATGCATAATAAATAAATAGAGTCAAACACACAGATAATGATTAAGGTAAATAAAGCACATTGTCTCTGGTTAAGCTGCATATAATTAGAGTGTGTGTGTGTGTGTGTGTGTGTGTCTATCTGTCTATCTGTGTTAGTTGGAAACTTTATGAATCATATATCTGTTTTATTGGAATCATATATGTTGTAATTGAGGTATAGCATATCGTGATGATTTGATAGTTTGCTAAAGGAAACTGCTCCAACATATTTTAATTTCTTACTACTGAAAATGATTACATTATTTATTTTTGTCACTGTGATACAACACTAAGGCATCTAAGAAAGGTTGAATTTTGCATGAAGGTTTCAGAGGGATAATAGTTCATGATTGCAGGGCAGAGGCATGGCGGCTGGAGCGCAAAGCTAATAGTTTTATCTTTAAATCTTACCCATAAAGCAGAGAGTAAAGTAGAAGTGGGTAAGGCTTTAATTCTCAGCCACACCAGTAACATACTTTCTCTCACAAAGCCTTACCCCCTAAGCTCCCCAAACAGTGTCACCAACCAGAGACTAAGTATCCACATACTAAAAACTACGGGAGGCATCTCATTCTAAGCACCACAATGACTGAATACCATGCTGATTCAAAATGCAGTTTACAAAGCTGTTATGGTGAGACCTGAAATAAGTCTCTTTTCTAGAACCTCATTCTTGTTGTGAAGCTGTAGTACAAGGTACTGCGAAGAAGCTTCTTGTGCCGAGTCAGCAGAAAAACTTAGGACTTGTTGGCTGCAGGTCTCCTGTACTGACACACTGGACAAAGCATGTGCTAACTGTCGGTGCGACTCCCTCCAGCAGCGTGAGTCACTTTCCAAAGACTTAGGTTTACTCACTAGCACCATAGCTGGAGGCGTGAGTGTTCCTTGCAGAGTGTGATACTCAGCTTAACACTGTAGTCACAGGAACTTGGGGATGCCATCTGGAATCACACTTTCTATAGATTTTGTGTGTGTGTGTGTAGTTTCAACAGTAGGAACTCTGACTGATCCAAGTTTGTTGTGCATCACATCCAAAGAAATGTTTGTAGTGAGGTGTGCTGCGTGGCTTGGAATGTAATCGGTAACCCATCGTTTTCAATAATGTGTAGGTTGAGAGATGGGTTGGAACAGCAAAGGGGGGTATGAGCTCAGGATGTCATACAGTCCAGACAAAATGGCCTTTGCCTTTGCAAAGGTATTTTCTACACTCAGCTTATGCTGATTCTAAGGGAAAGTTCTTTCTGAATGAACTTGAGTATAAAATTATAGCAAATAAAGCTATCTGGAAACTATGTAGATGGTGAATTCCTTAGGCTGGCATTATTTTCAGAGATCTAGTGACTGCTATCTTCTGGACAACTGATATTTATTAAATGCCTGTTTGCCAAATGTGATGTTAGATGTTGCAAATACAGGAGTAGGAGAGGTATCCACTACCTTCATCTTTGGGGAGGTTATGTTCTTATGAAGGAGACGTGTAATAGATAAGTGAGCAATAAGTAATTTGGTTTACTATAAAAGCCAGGGTCATACATGGAGACTAGTAAAAGCACATAAAGATACCATGAGCTACATGTATGGAGACTCCAATAGCCTGAAGCACCCTTTTAACTCAGTATGTCACTTTCCTTGAGGGGAGAGTCAAGGCTGGTGTTCAGTTAGCTTGGACATTGTCACTTAGAAAAAACAGGTAGTTTCAAATTCAGCTCCAAGTGTGCTTGATCTATGATATGTGATACTCACCTCCATTCCTGAGGCTGTTAGATGGCTCCCAGCATCTATGGGACCACCTGCCTCCACTGTCATGTGGGATGACATAGAACAGTATCTTTATGAAAAGATGGTACAATTTTGGCAGATGCCAGAGAAGCCAAGAATTCAACTTTGCATGATGATTGTCAAAGCCTAAAGATGCTTCACTAGAAGGAATTAGTCAATTAATATGCCATCAAAAAAAAATATGGACAGTGAACTGGTTGGCAGGATCATAGATTGCCATTACAACTTGAAATAAATTATATGGCACTGACTGACCCATCACCTCCCTCCACTCCTCTCAGGAGATTCTGTCTCTTTTATCTATTTCTTTCAAAAAACACTCGCTCATGGCTTAACTTGGGGGTCACTTCCACATTTGAATTTCTAGTCATTGTCAGAAAAACTAAATGCCATAGACTTGTACCCCGGTCTGTCTCTGAGCATCTTTGTGGCTTACATAATGTAATAGTGCCTTGAACAAGCAAGACTTATTGAACACAGTCAAGAAGGCATTTTCTCCAGTTCTGTCTAGTCCTCCAAGTTGTATTTAACTTCAGAATGTCCATTGTTGGTTACTATGACCATGACAACCATGCCATTTATTAAAGTATTCGCACTCCTGTGCCTGGGAGGACACCTGCCATTTGTGTTGAGTTGCCCTATCCACCCACACCAGTGATGGGTACCCCAATGTCTCCCCATTACCAGACTGAACTCTCATGTTTTGCAAATAGGAGATACAATAAGTGACTTCATGAACTGTCTGTGACAATGATGCTGTCTTCTGAGTTGATTGGTGCTCAGCCCACAGTGATATTAGACTTTTAATATATGGTAATTATTATTCTTTATGACAATTTAAAATGTAATCTCAGTTTGATACTAACTTTTACAACCTTGTAGTATTTAAAACTTCCAGTTTCATTCAAACGCATAAACTATTTAGTCTTCATCCATAAAAACAGCTAGAGGGATTATGAAGACCTCCAGGAACACATGGTGGGAGGTTCACTGAGGGCTGAAAGAACAGGGTATGCATTTATGACTGAAATTGGGGAATGGGAAGAAAGGACATCAAATTGATGTTAGAAAAGTTCTCAAATTCTTTGTACCTGGCCTCCTGATACCAGCGTTCAACCATGCCAGCATCATGACCAACATCTCTAAAGAAATGTCATTGATGTGCGCCCCACTGGCCTACTGTCTATTCCTCTGTGCTCTGCCTCTCTCTGCCCAGATACCCTTAAACTCTGAGCCACTGTTTATAATCTACATTTGGTCGCAGTAGCTCCATATTCCTTCACCAAACTGCTCTCTGACACAGCTTGAGCCTTGCTCAGAAACATTTCCCTGTATGTCCGCACAGCCATGCCAAACAGCCAAATAGCGTATTATTTTAGCTCCTCCAGATTAGCGTGAGGATTTGAGTTCTCTGGGTCACCTCAAAGAACCTCCACTGTCTTGGAGGCAGAGGTACATTCCCAGAAAACCTGAGGGTCCTTCAAGTGCTTTAAATAAAAATGTGTATCTGCGTGCATCTCGATTACTGTTGAATCTTGTTATTTGTCTGTGCACACACTTCCTTTAGTGACATTTGCGTTTGATTGTTGAGGATGAGAGAAATTTCACTTTACAAAATCGGTTTCATGGTTATTTATAGACTTTATTGTCAGCAGAATCTCCAGGCAGCACGAAATACTTTCTTATTTTCAACTCTGTCTTCCAGGAGTTCCACTTCACTTCCCTTTGTTCCAATCGTCTTTCTAAGTGACCTTCTCTGACTCGAGGCTTCAAGCTAGTGGGCTTCTGCCACTGTAAGTCCTCTTGCTGATAAAGCCTCATTGTCTCTGCATCAACAATGTGAGGAATCTCACATCTGTGAATAAAATGAACATGGAGCCCAGAAAAGTAGCCAGGCTACTAGTCTCAAAGCAGTACCCAGAAACCTCAGTTTTGGGAACGCCAGTAGTTCACAGCAATAGGGTAGTAGAGATAGAATTTACCATTTAGGTCCCATTATAAGTTGAATTTTGTCCCCTAAAACAATATTTATATGTGCCTTAGGTTTTGTTTTCTATTGCTATGATGAAATAATCTGGCAAATTAAGAGAGAATGGCATATTTATCCTGGCTCACAGTTCAAGGGGTCAGTCAAGGAACTCAAGGCTGCAGGACTTTGAAGCAGCTGATCATATTGCATTCCTAACCAGGAAACAGAGAAGGACAAATACACGCATGTGTTCAGCTCATCATCTCCATTCTCTATAGTCCAGGATTCGCATCCAAGGGAATGGTTTCCACCCACGAGTAAGATGAGTCTTCTCCCATCAATTAGCATAATTACGACAATCTTCACATTCTGTCAAGCTGACAATTGACTCCAGTTATCACAGTATTTGACTTAACTCAGCACAGGGTCAATGCAGATATGGTGTTCTTACAGGCAGCGGGCTTCCTTACAGAGTAAGAGAAGCCATCGGGTGATGATGCAAAATAGAGAGTGAAACCATCTGTCTGTAACTCACCCAAGGAAGATACCAAGAAAGACAAGGCAGAGACCCTCTTCTGAAGGTCCTGGAGTGAGCTCGTCCTGGCTCCCTCCTGTATTCAGACCTCCACCCTGAAGAACTGTAGGAACTTATGTGGCAGTCATCAGAAGATGCTGCTGTTCTGCTGCTCCAAGGGAACTCAAAACTATTGTGTTTTGCTTCTGAGTGTAAGCAGAACTTTCATACTCCCTTTGAGATGATGAGCCTTCTCTACCTCAGGCAAATCCCAGCGTGTTTGGCAATTCTTCCCTGGTTTATATAATGAAGCTCACAACACTGGGCACTGATGGAGGATCTTTGAACACCCGAATGCTATGCACGCACTCCACTGGGCTTGAGAAGCAACTGGAGTTAATGCTTAGTGAACATCTTGGTAACACTTGTAAAATTTCTTGTTCCACAGTAATCTCCACAGCTTTTTCCTGTTGTTGCTTTGGATCACGTAACGCTGGACCTGTCAAAAAATATGACATTTTTTAATAAGTTATTTGGGGGACAACCAAGTCTGAAGAAAGGAAGAATGCTTTTTGCATTCATCACACAAATCTCCAAATTCTATAATTTATTACACTGATCAGGTAGCTAAGTTCTTCACTAGCCTAGCATCCTAATTAGCTTCGACTGTCAACTTGACACATCCTAGAGTCAGCTGAAAGGGTGTCTCTATTGAGAGATTGCCCAGCTTGATCTATACCTGTCTATAGATTGTGATGTAGGAGGGCCCAGCCAAGTGTAGGCAGCACCATTCTCTAGGCAGGTGGTCTTGAGTTTTATAAGAAAGCTAGCAACCCATGATACTCTCAGTGGAGTAACAAGCAGTGTTTATAGCTTCTGACTTTCCTCACTGGTAGACTGCAGTAAACTCATTCTGCTATAAGGTGCTTTGGGTCAGACTGTTTTTAGCAACAGAATGTAACTAGGACACGTAATAATTTATCCAGGGCCTGTGTCATTTGCACAGTGCATTCGGTCAGGTGTGGGCTGCATACTTCTAAGTCTTTTAATTGCCCTGAAGCTTGGCATTAAGTCAATGTCAGGATAGCACAGTTAGCATGTTTCCAAATTACTGGTTCTGAAGTGAGTCACACATAGCCAGCCTTCCACACTGTGATGGAGAGTAATTAATCACTCCACTTATCCATATGTATAAGTGAAGTTGTGCCACTGTCAAGCAGCCAGTTGACAGGTGGTACACATGTGGAATAAATGGATTAAGTATAAAAGAAAGGAATGCCTACCCAATGCCTACTTGTTCTTATGCACAACTGAACATTTGATACGACAGTGTCATTCTGGAGAAGAAACCTGTAACTCACAGAGTGTTTAAAACTCTCTTAAGTTGATACTGTGGAGAAATAACGAAGTCTAAATTCGAACTTGATTTTATGTGATTTCCAAATGTCTCCTTACAACATAGACTTTCCTCCCATTATTTAGTTACTTTTTTCTTAAGGTAACAGTATATAACTAGTAGATAACTGAGAAGAACTCAAAGTAGAGGAGAAAATAAATTTAGAAGAGGAATTTTAACTGCAGAATTTAATCTGCATACATCTGCATACTCATGTAAGCAGACTCACACCACAAGAGCACGCATCTTCCTTCACATACACATACTCAGAGGATGAAATCAGAGGGAGGTCTGGATTTACCATTACAAAGAAGGACCCTGGTTTAATTCCACAGGACCGGTGTCTTTTCACTGGGTCAAATAAATGCATATTCGTCAAATTCATATATGATAAAATGCCAGTAGAAGCCAATATACACTACATTCAACCCCCTTCACATCTCTCTTTCTGTCTCTTCACATGCTGATAGGGAATGGAGAACACTTTGAATTATGTATGTGTGTGTGAAGAGTAAAGTATATGTGTATACATATACATATGAATACTTGCACATGAATGTACACATACACAGATAGGTGATAGATAATAATAGATGACAGACAGACAGAGATGGATGATCACAATCTTGTAAGGGTAGAATACACCACTTGTTTTCACAGTGTCTCTCATTAAAGTGTCTTCTTAAACTTCAGAATTGATTTCCATTCGTAGCCAGAGCACAAAGTGCCTAATATTCAGCCTGTGCTCACACTTTGAGTCCTGAGAAATCTTCTATAGAAGAGAAGCACATTTCCCAAACCTAACCCCCAATTCAGACCTCAGTTCAGACCCTCGATGAGTGTCACTTGAGGTTAATTCAAAACGATGCTTTTTTTCTTCCACTGAGAATAAATTAATATTTGTAGTTATTGTAACAAAACTACCTATACCTATTTGTTCAATATCGATTCTGGTTGTATTTCATAATACCAAGTCACTAAACAAAATCTATACAAAATATCTTTTGAGTATTCACAAAATTCTTTCTGGTTTTCCAGTCTCACAAATATAAAACTATATCTGTGACTATTCCATATTCTTTTTCATACAGAAATAAATTATTGAAAAACTCAATACATAAATTGTTTTAGTAAAATTCACATATTATTACCACATTGAACAAAAAAAATGTTCTTGTATAGAATGTGTTTGTTTACCCATCTCCCTGGATTTGAAAGGAAGAGAATGTTTAACAGGTTTTAGTTAGTAAAGTATATCTACATGGAAATGACAGTAAAAGAGAAGATATAATCATGGCCTCAGTTTTATCAAATGTCAGGGTCAAACTTCCAAAGTTCTAAATAATTGTATCTAAGAACATCTTCAGTTTTTAAAAATAAATAAAAGTACACACACACACATGCTTTACTTCTATAATTTACTTAAAATGACATGACGAAAATAAAGACATTAACAAGTAGAGTTTCCAGCATTCTAATCTGTTTTAGACTTGGTCAGTCTGCAACTTACTGCTTTTATATACTCATGTTAATATGTGTTAAAAATCAGGAATGTAACTTAGTGAGACTCAAGTTTGTATTGACTTATATATAAATCTTAATATTAAATTCAGACACTGAAAAACCTTATGTAACTTTATTTGTGAATGCATGCCAGACTTCTTCTAAACAGTATTTTTAGGGAAGGAACTTGTAAAGTCAGTTGATAACAATAAAATGGTTTTATTTCTTGTCTTAATTTTTTCAGTGCCATCTCTGGAAATGTGTCTAGGGGAAAAAAAAAAACAACAAAGTCTCACAAGGATATTGATCACAGAAGCACAGCAATGTAGATAGAGCACTGGTATCATAAATCAAGATTTCTCAAATACATACTTAAATTACAACAAAATCAACTATATGTTAGAAATGAGGGACTATGAGAATACATTCATAGAAGTCTGGTATAAATTCATTAAAAATTACTTATTCAAGTTCTGAAGAAATTATAGCTAATAAATGTGTTTGCATACAGTAATGGAAAAAATACAGTCAAATATTCAAAAATATTTTTTCTGTTGTATAAAATTGAATGTTTCCAGTATTTTCAAAATTACTGTTTTTTTATCAAAAATATTTATTACTTTTTTTTTCTTTTTTCAAAAATAATCTCAAGCACTCAAAAGATAGATCACTAAAACACATATAAAAGGTTCTCGTTTCTAACAACACTGGGAACAAAGTCAGATAAGAGAGCCACATGGGCATATTTACTGCTGCAAATTTTGTCAGATAGCTAAAGAAAAAGGGAGTAAGATCATTAGAGCCCATAATTATGCTAATATAAGTGCATATTAGGAGAAATACGTTGTTAATAATCACATTTACTGATGATTAAGGGACATGACAGTCTGACTGATGCTATACTCCATTCAGGCCCTGGAAAAGGGTTGAGACATAGCTCACCAGCTTCCTGGGTTCTCCTAAAAAGAATTACAATCTCTTGCTGACATTTGAATGCTTTTCATATTTTTACATTTTAAACAAAATGAGTAAGTGGTGAAAGGCTAGAGGAGACAGTTTTGCGTTTGCAAGTGAAATCAGATATTCTGAGACCTTTGATACAGCTGCAAGAATAACTCTAAAACACCACTGGAGTCCTGGGTGTTAATCGTCTGACACATCTTTCAAGAAAGTAATTAGCTAACAAGATCCTGATGTACTATTTTCGACTTTCTTATACAGCAAAATCATCGTCATTTAGAAGGAATCAGCTGTATGTCAAATGATGATGCCAGCAGGCTTCAGTGAACAGTTCCAAATTCATGGTCATATGCATGGCCCTGGATAGCTCAGTGAGTTGCAAAAGAAAACAAAGTGTAGGCAAAGATCCCATGAGGGAGTAAAATGGGTTGAGGGAGATAGCAGCAGCTCAGTGTGACAGTAACAGAAGGCCTTAACAAATATACAAAGGAAACCTTAATCAATAATAAAAATAGTTCGGTAATGACACCTTAAATTTTCTTTTACATTTATTTGTCTACCTGTGGGGAAGGGAAGCAAGCGTACGTGTTGGGGTGCTGGGACTCAAACTTAGGTTATTAGACTTGACAGCCAGAGACCTTACTCACAGAGCCATCTCACTGGTTTCATGGCACTTTATATTTTCGACTCTTAGGTGAACAAAAATATAGCTACTAAATTCAAAACACTGCTCTCAAGATTTCTCTCAACACACGATTATATTTAATTTTATATAAATTGTATTTAAGTTCAACATATAAAAGCTAAAATGCAGTTTTACAGTTTTGGAGATTAAATACAATGATTCTGTTATCTACACGTTAAATGTAAAATTTCAGAAGATCACATATCTGCCATATTACATTTGTCATATATATATATGTAATTATGTGTGTATATATTTTTTCATAAATGTGTAAAACAAAAAGGTATATAGTTACCTGAACTACAGTCAGTGTACAGTGACTGTTGGTACATATAGTTCACAATTTCAATACTGTGAGCATTTTTGAATAGTAAATAGATACTGAGACACATTTTAGTCTTCTCAAATCAGGCATATCTCCCAGGAATTCTCGTGTCATAATTCTCCACAATCAATCTGTCCTCATCCAGTAACAGTGCCACAAGAATTTAGAAATGTTTTTATTTGCTCGTAGCTTTTTATAAACATTGAAATGTTATTTATTTTACATCCTAACTGCAGTTTACCCTTCCTTCACTCCTCCAAGTCCCTTCCCCCCACCTCCCTCTCTAATTCACACCCCCATTTCTCTTCAGAAAAGGGCAGGCCTCCCATGGATATCAACCAACCATGGCATATCAAGTTGCAGTAAGACTAGGTACTTCCTCTCCTATTGAGGTTAGACAAGGCAATCCAGCAGGAGCAAAGGGTTCCAAAGGCAGGAAAGAGAACCACATACAGCTCCTGCTCCCACTGTTAGGAGTCCCACAAGAAGAAACAAACTACATAACTGCAACATATGTGTAGAGAGCCTAGGTCAGATCCCAGATCAGTCCCATGCAGGCTGCCTGGTTGGCCATTCAGTTTCTGTGAGCGCCTATGAGGCCACGATAGTTGATTCTGTGAGGTTTCTTGTGGTTCCTTGACCACTCTGCTTCCTACAATTCTTTCCTCCCTTCTTCCACAGCATTTCTTTTAGTAAATGGTCTTAATTAATTTTTTTCTCACAGTAAGATCTTTTTCTTTTTTTTCTTTTTTATTTTTTAATTAAATTTTTATTTTTATATTAATTACAGTTTATTTACTTTGTATCCCAGCTGTAGGCTCCTCCCTCATTTCCTCCAATCCCACCCTCCCTCCCTCATGGAGAATTTTGGCACTGTAAACAAATTAATCAGCAACTAGATAATTGAAATTTTTTTACTTGTTCTCATTCAAGTGTATGAGGACATTCAGAGGTATAGTAAGATGTATTTATTCCTTTGGGCTTTTGATCACCTCATATTTGTACTTGAATGTTAGAAGAGTTGGCAAAGAGGGCCAGAAACCTCTTCTTGTTCCTGCAGTTTACCTTAGCGTGAGTCTTCATAACTCCCTTCCCTTATCTTTCCCCAAACCCACCAAGTTTGACTCAAACTTCAAATTATCCATGGATATTTATATACATCTCTTATCTCATCTTCTCCAATAGAGCCCACTAACAAAATAATGGATGCAGAAGAGAAAGTATTGGAATTCCCCTTCTTGGATAATGGTGCACCTAGCATTCTTCTTGCTAAGTGCCACACAGATCCTCTTTCTATAGCTTTCTCCTTTCACCAAAAGCACATGATGCTTAGTTCTGTCACTATTGATTCCATTTGATGTAAATTCAAGTCCACTGATGAATGGTCACAGAAAACGCATGTTGTTCAATTTCACATTCAACTCTGAAAACGCCACCTTGGGAACCCTGTACCCTGAACTGCAAATCTCTATCACACAAAGTATTCTTATTGTTGAGGGAAACTCCAAGGGAAAAGAAAGATGTGAGAACATCCCATAGTGTGATATGATTTTACCTCAAATCAAAGCTAGATATTAAATTTAAATATGTAATGACATTTGACATGTAATTTATAAGTATAACCATTTTGCAACTAATTTTGACTTAGAGGAAAAATTATAGCAAGAAGACTCTAAGTCAGAATTCAAAAAGGTGCCTATGTACACATTTCTTGCTGTACAATCCATAGCTATAGCTATAGGCTATGGATTGTACAGCAATCCATAGTTATAGGCTCAGCTTAGATTCCCATCAACACAAAGATAATGTGGTATTTGTGCATGTATGCAAAGGAGACTTAGTCAGCTATAAGCAGAAAAATTATGCAATTTGGAGGAAAACTAGAAGTTGATATTGTCATATTGAGAGAGATAAGCCAGATTCCATATGTTGTCTCTCACATGTGGAATCTATATTTTAAAAGTGTGTATGTGTGTGCATATGTGTACATGTGACATGGAAGTCAAAATGTGGTCTTCTCAGGGGTTAAAAGAAAGCCTGAGAAGGGAAGTATGCCTATAAAAGCATGCAATAGGGCTGAATATAAGAAAATACATGAAATTTATTCATGAAAATATCATAATAAACTCATTTTTGTAGAATGAATATATCTAATAACAAGTAATGAAGAAGCTTATGATATCTTAGGATTCATAACGGGGTTGGTCTGCATTTTCACATGCTCACGCTTCACACTTATAAGTTAACATTTTAAGGCATGACAAATTAGCTAATAAAAGGCAAGTAAGGCTGTTCCCTGAGATTCTGTTTTTCCTATCTCCTTCATATTCATTTCCATAAAACTATCAACAGACATGTGGGGAGAACTCTTTTTATTCCATTTTGTACATAACAGCGGCTTTTCTGTTAATTCCGATTTTGTTGATTCTGAATTTTCAGGTACCTAACTCTTTTAGTAACTAATCAAAACCTGGAGAAAAACATCTAGTAACACAACAACAACAACAACAACAAAAAGAATTGGCAACTGTAAAAAGTACTGTATCACTTATATTACTAAATACATCGGTCTATTCACACATTTTCTCACACCCAGTATTAAGTTCAATTTTTGTTAGATTTGGGCTTTAGAAGTTTGCGATTGAATACTTCCAGACATGCTGAGCTTATCTGGCCCCCAATATAAAATTCAGCTCATATTGTTCCTCTCTTAGGAAAGCATTTGTAATGAGTAATGTCCTCACTCAGACATCTGCTGCCCCTTAGTCCACCTCCCACAAGTCCAGCAACACTGTACATTCCTAGGAGGTGGCCGCTCCCTGAGCCATGCCTGATGGAGAAGAAGGTTTGGAAGAATCACTAGCCTGGGGAACAAGCCCCTCCCACCTCTATTATGTCATGCCTTCCTGTCTAACAGCAGTTTTTTTTCATCAGTGAGTAAAATTCTTTTTTTTTTCCATACTCTTTCAGCTGTGAGACTTTTTTTTTCTTTTTTATTATTATTATTATTATTTTTTTCTTTTTAGTTACATTTTGTTAACTCTGTGTCCCAGCTGTATCCCGCTCCCTCATTCCCTCCCCAACCCCACACTTCCTCCCTGGTCTCCTCCCTGCCCCTTTCCAAGTCCACTGATAGGGGAGGACCTCCTCCCCTTTCATCTGACCCTGTTTTATCAGGTATCTTCAGGGCTGGCTGCAAAGTCCTCC